>NW_013667990.1:54412-62430 GCF_000517525.1 Limulus polyphemus | reverse complement strand
AAGAAATCACTTGGCTTTGAAGCAAAAAACATGTCGATACCTCTTTAACGCCTTCCACATTTGCATACGTTTCCCATTAAAATGGTGTTGCAGCGAACGAAAAAGATGGTAATCTAATGGTGCCATATCTGGAGAATATGGTGGGTGGGGGAGAACTTCTCAACCCAACTCCATAATATTGTGTTGCGTCAAACGTGTCACATGTGGACGTGCATTGTCGTGGAGAAGAAGAACACCTGTCCGATTGACGAGTGAAAGGAGTTTCTGATGAAGGACTTGATTTAAATGTTCCAGTTGCTGACTATAGATCTCTGAATTGATAGTTCGCTGTGGATTGAGGAGTTCGAAATTAATTACTCCTTTGATGTCCTTCCAAATGCAAAGCATCACTTTCTGTGGATGGAGTCCAGGTTTTGGGGTCGGAAGTGGTTTTTTGTTTAGGAATGAGCCAATGTTTTTGGCGTTTAATATTCACATAGAGAATTCATTTTTCATCTCCTGTGACAATTCTTTCCAAAAATGGGTCACGCGCATTACGCGCCAGAAGAGACGAAGCAACGTTCACACGTTGGAGACGATGATCATCGAAGAGTTCGTGAGGCACCCAAACACATTCTTTATGGAGTTTTTCCATATTCTTTAAATGTTTATGTATTGTTTCATGAGAGATATGCAATTTCAGGGCCATTTCACGAGTGTGTTGCATTGGGTGAGACTCAGCAATCGTCTTCAGAGCATCAATATCAATTCCAACATATCGGCCCCTGCCATCACAGTTTTTAAGGCTAAAGTAACCTGAACGAAATTTTCTGAACCACCGTTGACACTTAAAAACGTTCAAAACATTTCCATAAACTTTTTTGATATTATTTGTGGCTACAGAGGCGTTGTTTCCCTTCTTGTATTCAAACAGCATAACATGCGGATGTATGTCTCGTTGTGTGCCATCACTATAAGGGATTAGAGCATACTAAACATTCTACATTATACTGGATACACTAACGTGACGTTTAGGTGGTTCGTTTAACCATTATACAGCTTTGTGTAGTGACCGGGATATTGCTGATGTATGAACACTGACATCCATCTCAAACATGGAACTTTGCAAGTCTTTCAAAGTCACTGTTAGTTTCACAGTGGCATCGCTAACCAGTTTCCTGCTTACCCTGCTGCTTAGTATGAAGGGCGACCTGATCTGGGTAGTGACTGGATTGTATGAATTACATTCCAATTTTTAACTATGGACTTCACGATACTCAAAGGGATAACTTGCGACTTTGAACTTTTCTTGCAGCCTTCTCCTGGTCTTTATCTCTGATTTTTTTAAAAATGTCTTTGGTCTTCATGGTTGGTTTGTGGTACCACTATGTGAGTTGTGGTTTGAACAGATGTATTTACCGTAAAACCAAGTTAAACCACTTTAATTACAAACAGATAGAGACCATTACACATATTGTGTGACCTTTAATTAATATTTTGCACCTAAACAGATTTAGAGTTGCCGTAGCAAAGGAGTTGAATACTTATAGAACTGAAAGTCTAACTTAATTACATAATATTATCGTTTTTTAACTTTTTCAGTTTGGAGTAGATTGTGTAAGTTCTACATATAAAGTCCCATTTGAAAGTTTCATGAATGCAAGCACAGACGGCAACAAATTTTAAATTTTATTTTATTTAATTATTTTTTTCTTGTGAGTAACAATCTTTACACATCTAGTTGCAGACAGCGAAAGGTGGTAAAAATGTGGGACGTTGTGGGCTAGAGCCCCCTACATCTGCTCAATCATTATTTTTTCTTAATCATGTGAGGTCGGCGAAGTTCAGGTTAAACTGGATAGACGGTGTACTTTCAACGCAGTTTGGGTCTCACTTCCGCCAGTACCTGAAAAAACCAGAGTACATTACGAAATGACCCACCTGATGATTTGTGCCCTGGTGTTGGATGTTTGTACCCACCTGATCAGTTGTGCCCTGGTGTTGGATGTTTGTACCCACCTGATGATTTGTGCCCTGGTGTTGGATGTTTGTACCCACCTGATGAGTTGTGCCCTGGTGTTGGATGTTTGTACCCACCTGATGAGTTGTGCTCTGGTGTTGGATGTTTGTACCCACCTGATGATTTGTGTCCTGGTGTTGGATGTTTGTACCCACCTGATGAGTTATGCCCTGGTGTTGGATGTTTGTACCCACCTGATGATTTGTGCCCTGGTGTTGGATGTTTGTACCCACCTGATGATTTGTGTCCTGGTGTTGGATGTTTGTACCCACCTGATGAGTTGTGCCCTGGTGTTGGATGTTTGTACCCACCTGATGATTTGTGCCCTGGTGTTGGATGTTTGTATTGTGGCTGCGATTTTTTTTCTCTTTCATGAATTTACATTTAATTATATTTCATCTAAGGTTTGGATATGTTGTGTAAAGTTCGCGCTATCCTTCCTTATGATTTATTATCTTTTTTAATTTTTAGGTTTTATAATTAATATATATATATATGTGTGTGTGTGTGTGTGTGTGTGTGTTTGAATAGTCCACCTGACACTGTTATCTGAGATTCTTCTTTAAAAACCATGATTAAGATTTACAAAATATACGTCATGGTTGTTATGGAATATTCCAACCTTGCTTTGATTAACTCAGACACCATCTAGGCTGATATATTAAAATTAACATAAAAGACACTCTTTCGAAATTCTTTTTGAGTCCACATATAGAACCACATGTAAAATTATTATTTACCGACTACATAGACTGCCCAAAGGTGTTCTCCAGGCGTCTTCAGTGCTTTGGTAAATCTATATTCTTAACATTAGCAAAATCATGAACATGGTTTCTCGATAGGGGTGACTTGAATATTTCTTCTGAAAAGAGATGTTGATTCTACTTCATATAGATAAAGCCATAATTTCTAACAAGTTTAAACATTAACATGCGTACGGAATATTAACGAGAAAATGAAGTTTTTAAATAATCTGTTATGAGTTTTCATTAGTGTTTTGGTAAGGATTAAGACAATTCTGTCCTGGTTTGGTCTAGACAACGTGATGTGTGTGGTCAATGTGTATTTTGTGAATTTTTACTGGCTCTGTGGTGATGTTAAAGCTGATAATGTACTGCTTTGGTTTGTAAAGTGGGATCTGTATGGTTTATATGCATTTTGTGTCACCTTTTTTGTGGTTACGTTTAAGCTCATTTTGCGCTGTTGTGGTTTAGACTATGTGATTCATCTAGTTAATGTGTATTTTATGAAGTTTCACTGGCTTTGTGGTGCTGTTAAAGCTGGTGGTGTACTGGTGTGATTTACACTACTGGTTCAGTCCTTTTCCGCTAAATGGACTGGAAACGTTTTGGTTAAAGCTTACGGAGCGTAAATCCTCGCAGGTATCTACTGCATTATATGATCTATAGCTATAAAGAACACAGAAAATAGGTGGCTACACGTATGGTTGTAGAGAGAAGTTTGAAAGGATTAAGTAATGTAAATGTTTAATCAGAAAGTCTGATACATTCACTGCTTATTTGTATGGTCGAGGTATGAGGTTAAATTTATATCAAAGTTAAAAGGACCCATGGTAACGAAGTAAGTTTTTCACAGTTTATATTTTAACCAGATAATTAAACGGTAATTAACGTGCTAAAGATTGTATTTTTTTAAAGATGTAAGTTACAGTATCACAGAAATGCAATTTCTTGTATTTTCAGTGAAAGAGACAAGTATTTGAGGCTTGGAATATCTAAGATCAATAAGAATTAAATTCGAAAGAGTTATATTAGAAGACTTCTTTGAACTAAGTTGTTTTTATATTTTCAGTCAAAATGAAAGATATAACCTGTAAGACACTTGTGGAAACGCCACGAAAAGAATGTATGAAAGTTAGAAACAACATTTAAAACCGTTACTACTCTATTTTTTCTATTAAGGTGAGTTTTTCATACTCTAGATACAAGTTTTCAGGACTTCTGTATTAAAATATCCACTTGTTTTGGGATCAGGTTTGTGAATACTAAGCTAGGGAACTACTGAGGTATCCTGCTGACCTTGGAATTATTCCTCCAGTATGATGGTCGTTAAATACACCAATTCCCTTAGCAACAGGACATCGAGGTGAGTCTTACACGACACATCTCACAGACTCTGTGCTGCACATGAATGTTGGCTTACATGATTTTGCTTATGTAGATGTAAGCCATTGGAGCTACATCCGAGGACTTGATAAATAAGCCATAAAACTGGATTGTTGTGATTCTTGTTGTTGTTTTTCAAGAAAATATGAGAGTTTTAAGTCAATAGAAATTTATAAACTTTCAGATTTATTGAACATTTCAAAACATCTTTATTAAATGATTCTGGTAGTTATTCTAGAGGTTAAATAAAACAGTTAATGAAATGTTATAGTTAATAAGAAAATAGTTTGCATCTTAACGTACATCGTATTAGTTGATGAATTGTTTTATGTAACATGAACAGCGAAATAGAGCAAATTTTACACAAATGTAAACCGAGTAATATTTTGAGAACTTAAGTTTTAAAGTTAAGTAAAATTTTATATTATACAAAGAAGCTTTAGTTTTATTCTTATATTACTGAATTAATTTGTATGATTCTTTATTACTGCTTTCATTATTTTCTTTACAGCTATTTTAAGAACACTCTACACGTGTTTTATTTACTTAACAGTTTTTGATATATACAGAAGAGTATTTATTAACAAAATATTTTTTAGAATATATAATTTTTCTAGAATCTGTAACGAGATAACTTTTCTGTAGTTACTTCTATTCTAGCGTTAGTCCTTATTCATAGAATTACGTTATCGCTCATGCTGATTGATCGTATGAGGATAAGAAATTATTTGTGCATATATTATGGTTTTCGCTATTCATTTGCAGGTTTTTATACTTGTATATACATATGTTATATCAGATCCCTAAAGATCTCTGATAATTTATAATGTACGTTAAAATGGATTTACTCAAAGTAGCAACATATACTTTGTAGTGTATTATCTAATTGTCATTATTTAGAAAAATAAGGCAAAACGAAAACTATAACTGAAACTTAGAACTAAGTAATTTTAAAAACGGACAAAATCATTATTTAACATTCCTTTTCGTTTCACTTTCTTGAGGCTATTGTTACGGATATTTGCGCAAAGCCATGTAAGGATTAGCGTCCCTAATTATGAACTGATAAACTAGATGGAAAGCAGATACTCAATAACATCCATCGCAAACTCTTCGGCATTTTTAATCGAATTGTGAGATTTGACTGGCGTTTTTCCAGCAAAGAGACGCGAACCACGAATCCTCACGTTAAAGTCCGGCAAGCTAACCACTGGTCAGTTACGGTCTCGAATCACTTAGATTTCATAAGAGGCATACGTGTTACCTCAATTATCACAATGCAGCTGTTTTACTATCCACAAAAGGCTGTATTCACCAGTTTCACAAGCTAAAGCTGTTTTACTATCCACAAAAGGCTGTATTCACCAGTTTCACATGCTAAAGCTGTTTTACTATTCACAAAAGGCTGTATTTACCAGTTTCACATGCTAAAGATGTTTTACTATCCACAAAAGGCCGTATTCACCAGTTTCGCATGCTAAAGATGTTTTACTATCCACAAAAGGCCGTACTCACCAGTTTCACATGCTAAAGATGTTTTACTAACCACAAAAGGCCGTATTCACCAGTTTCACATGCTAAAGCTGTTTTACTATCCACAAAAGGCCGTATTCACCAGTTTCACATGCTAAAGATGTTTTACTAACCACAAAAGGCTGTATTCACCAGTTTCACATGCTAAAGCTGTTTTACTATCCACAAAAGGCTGTATTCACCAGTTTCACATGCTAAAGATGTTTTACTATTTTATTTTCGATACCCGTGGTGGGCACAGCACAGATAGTCCATATGTAGCTTTGTGCTTAACTTCAAACAAACAAACAAACTATTTTATCTCTACATCTAGATATGTATATCAAGTATTATAATACTCAATCGACAGCTCTAATTTCACTAACATTTTTTGTTTATTCGAAGTAATAATTTTTGAGTCAACACTATCAATTTTATTGAACTTTGGCATATTTTTGATAATTTTGTTGTTGTTTCAGAAAACTAAATTTAACCATGAGATAGAAAGTTAATAAAACATCTTTAAGATGTAACATATGTTCTAATCTTTGATACCTCAATGGCTTCTCCGGAATTCACATCGTAACTTGTTTTATTCTGCTACATATTATTAGCGAATACTGGTTCGAAACAGTAATTCCTAGTAAATAAATAAAGATTCTGAGACGAACCTGGTAGCTTGAAATAAAGAGTTGAAAAAAAAAAAGGTAAGGCGTTTCAGATAAAACATAGAACATCTTGTAGGTTCGTCATCAAACTGCATATTTTTGTTTCTCTTGATTCCGTCAGTTGCATTATGTATAGATATCCACTGTAACAAAACAGGTACAAATTGCAAATCTAATAGTGAACATTTTCCGGGGTAGTATCTCCCTGAACCTCCTGACTTCTTTCTTTAAACGTTCTTCTAAGAAGATTAATTCATTTACAACTTTGGCATCCCACATATACATTGCTTTAAATTTCAAACAAAAAAAAGAAGAAGAAGAAGAAAGATCCAAAACTCGAGCGCTTTCTAATAGTTGACTATTCTTCTTCAGAAGAATAAAAGTTGGTGATTAATGAGTGCAATGTAGCATATAGATATAGATGTCGACGTCATTTAAGCCGGACGATTCAGATGAGTTGATCTTGGAGACTAACCAATAAAAACTGTAGACGTTGGTGTCAGGTTTGGTTTGTACAAAAGAAATGTGTACATTACATGAAAGATGTAAGAGTGATAATAGTTAAAAAGATGTTAAAACAGTTTTCATTGTATATATAATATATATATATAAAACAAAAGTGGATGGGAATTAGAAAAAAGGATAATGTAAAGCAGTTACAGGAAATATCACCAATACATAAAGAAATATAAAACATGAATTAAAAACATGGATAATACTAATAGCAAAAAATAGATTTAATTAAACATTGTTTTCGGATATTTTTGTAAAAGCGCACAAAGGTCAACAATGGTGGGATAGAGATTGATGCCAAGCGGGGTTACAGTATTTAACAGTGTTATCCAGTAAGCTTCTTTAATTGATGCCAGGCGGTGTTACAGTATTTAACAATACTATTGAGTAAGTTTCTTTAATTTCCTTGTTTTTGTTTGATGTAGAATTTATCTGTACACCTGATAGCTTAATGTCTACAAGAGAGTGGGCAGGCGTGTGTTTACAAGAGAGTGGGTAGATGTGTGTCTACAAGAGAGTCGGCAGGCATGTGTTTACAAGAGAGTAAGCAGACGTGTGTCTACAAGAGAATAGGTAGACGTGTGTTTACAAGAGAGTGGACAGACGTGTGTCTACAAGAGAGTGGACAGGCGTGTGTTTACAAGAGAGTGGGCAGGGGTGTGTCTACAAGAGAGTGGGAAGAGGTGTGTTTACAAGAGAGTGGTCTGGTGCGTGTTTACAAGAGAGTGGGCAGGCGTGTGTTTACAAGAGAGTAAGCAGACGTGTGTCTAAAAGAGAGTGGGTAAACGTGTGTTTACAAGAGAGTGGTCTGGCTCGTGTTTACAAGAGAATGGGTAGTCGTGTGTCTACAAGAGAGTGGGTAGGCGTGTGTCTACAAGAGAGTGGGTAGTCGTGTATCTACAAGAGAGTGGTCTGGCGTGTGTTTACAAAAGAGTGGGCAGGCGTGTGTTTACAAGAGAGTAAGCAGACGTGTGTCTACAAGAGAGTGGGCAGGCGTGTGTCTACAAGAGAGTGGACAGGCGTGTGTCTACAAGAGAGTGGGTAGTCGTGTATCTACAATAGAGTGGGAAGAGATGTGTTTACAAGAGAGTGGGCAGACGTGTGTTTACAAGAGAGTGGGCAGACGTGTGTTTACAAGAGAGTGGGTAGGCGTGTGTCTACAAGAGAGTGGGAAGAGGTGTGTTTACAAGAGAGTGGGCA
>NW_013667990.1:36615-53412 GCF_000517525.1 Limulus polyphemus | reverse complement strand
ACAAGAGAGTGGGTAGGCGTGTGTCTACAAGAGAGTGGGAAGAGGTGTGTTTACAAGAGAGTGGGCAGACGTGTGTTTACAAAAGAGTGGGCAGACGTGTGTTTACAAAAGAGTGGGCAGGCGTGTGTCTACAAGAGAGTGGTCTGGCTCGTGTTTACAAGAGAGTGGGCAGGCGTGTGTTTACAAGAGAGTGGGCAGGCGTGTGTCTGCAAGAGAGTGGTCTGGCGTGTGTTTACAAAAGAGTGGGCAGGCGTGTGTCTACACCAGAGTGGTCTGGCGTGTGTTTACAAGGGAGTGGTCTGGCGTGTCTTTACAAGATTGTGGGGAGGCGTGTCTTTACAAGAGAGTGGTCTGGCGTGTGTTTTGTGACCAGAAGTTATTTGTTCATTTTGATTGAACATATTATTTTATTAAATCATTCCTGTACAGTTGTTTTTGTTTGACCTATATACTAGAAGTTACATTTTCAACAGTGGATTAAATAAATAATGTTTTTTGTAGAGCAGGTTATGGTTTTTAGTGATTTTAAACTGTTTTTGGCTGTCTGACATGAGCTTACAGGCCAGTCAGGCCATGGCTTTACCAGTTTATCATGGCATGTATAGCTACAACTTATGTATTAAAACTTGTTTCTTTTAATTCAATACATTGCGTTGTGTGTATGCAGTACTTGTAGTTAAAATTTGCTCATAGTATTAAGTGTTCAAAACTTTTCTGGGGGACATGCTCCCAGACCCATCTAGAAATGACATGCTTTGCATGCAGGTTGTGTGCTTTGCACACATCGTGTGTCACATTGTTCAGCTGTGGCAATGGCCTGAATACTCTAAGATTGCTTACTACGAAAACGTAAATGCTTGATTGGATGTAACAAGATTAGTAAAAAAATGTTAATTTAAAAAAGAGGGAACAGAGATCGTCAAAAAATACAGAAACAAGTTGAATTAAAATGCAAAGATTATATTTTCAAGCCTACAACTAGGGACACTAATAAAGTAAACAAACAAGGCTAGAAATAGTGGCTACATTATTTTATCAAGCTACAACTTCCTATTTTGACTCCATGTCTTCAGTACTTATCAATTCCTATCCCCTTTTTATAAATTAACAATTGTTACTAATCTTGTTTCTTAAGCTTTTTTTGTCCATGTTCAGTTGAATATTGCATGTTTTTCAACAGTTTACTGCTGTATTGGCTTTTTCCACCCAACTACCGCACTGAACTTACTCAAAATGAATAACAAATGTACAACAAAAGATAAACACATATACTGGCATGCAACTGCAAGAAACAAAATTTAAAGTAGTTCTCAAAGGACCCTCTTGAAGGCAAAGATTGTATCATCAAGATTCCAGCTTCCATCAACGTCTCAATGTAAAGTAACAAAAGACGATCAGCAACAAATCAATCTCATCAGAAGGAATAATGTTTCTTCTAAAATAATACAATACAGATTAATGCAATGTAAATAGACTCAGTAACACGTTTACCTCATTAAGTCTGCATGACACATATCTATGTTCTTCAACGACCTGCTTTAAACAAGTGTTTGCTAGAATATGATGACACAAATAATGCATGTAAAATAGACAACAGCGACACACTTAGCCAATGATCGACAACATTTACAACTGCTATCTTAACACCAACTATTTAAAAATAGAGGTAGCTATATGAAACGGTGCTATATGCAGTGGTAATAAATACTCAATATGCACTCACGATTTCTGATAAGTACAAGAAACAGCAGAAAGAATCACCATCGTTTGAGTAGGGAAACCTACAATGGTAATCATCCACTATTGAAAACTCGTTGAAATATAGTCGTGGAGGTCCAAGCAGAGACAGGAAACTCGAGCAATGATGAACAATAGCGACTTGGGAAACGATATGTAACAGTAAAATCGGAAACCGTTCACTTAGCAGTTTCTAATTAATATGCTAGAAAATAGATGCACACGCTAGAAAAACACTGGATTTTTTTTTATGACAGAAAGTGAAGGACTTAGAAAATTTCGCAGCACAATAAAATTAAAGAGGGTCGAATTAAGTTTAAAACTACTTTCTCAGTTTCTTGCAAAATTCCTGTGGGATCCCACACTACAGTAGATATCACTTGCAATAATTTTATAGTGGTGTCTTAACAGGGATGATTTAGCTTGAGCAAACTGTCAGCAGTAGATATCCATCCTTGTTTGTTTACCTTTTTGCTATCCCTATTGTATATTTTTAATTCTTAGTTTTTAATTATCTTATATGTTGGCTTTGTTAATGCATAGCAATGGGCAAGTATATGCCTAACGTAAGACACAACCACCCCACTAAGCGCATATAACATTTTACCAGTAGAAAAGCAGCCTTTTCAAATAAAACAAATACGTCTAAAACATCGTTTTAAATAAAGCTTCGTGATTTTTAAAGTAATTATTTACTGAGTCAGGTACTTTATGAATGAGGTTTCGTGTAAACACGCGTTTACCACGCGTCGAGTACAAAGGCACCGCTCATAACGACATCACATCTATTATGTATTTATAACTATGTAAATCAACTTTTAAGTAGGTCATAGACATTCATATCACTTCATATAATGCATCTCTCCAGGTTTTGGTGGAAAATACCCAGTCGATTCTGCTATAAGCTTGTGCAACAATAATAATAATATGAACAAATGAGCAAATTTTGATTTTATCTACAATCGTGAAATCACTTATTTTTCTTATTATCAATGTTTGGGTGGTTTTAAATATTGAATAGAAGGTTTTGAGTGTCGTTTCAAGAATAAATCTGCTTTTTAAGGTGGTTTTCGCTCGAATACTCTATTAGAGTTTTGAGCTAATTTCGGTGTGATTCCTATTATGAACCAATATCGTGGTTCGTGATACTGCGTTTGGTGTGTGTGTGTGGAAGGTGACAGCTTTGAAAATGTAATTATTGTGATCTATCAGTTGTTTTTCGATATAAATCAGTATGCAGAACACCGTCTCTTAATTTAGGTTTACATCTAAGAAACATATTTCGGTAGTGGAGTAATGTAGAGTGGATTTAATAGAAGTATGGACAGATAGTAAGGAATCTTCGTCTTCTATTCAAATGAAAAAAAATGTCATCATTGTGGCGTTTCCAAAACATTTCTCACGAAGAAGGCCTGTAGGCTCTAGAAACTTCTCTGATAAAATTGACAAACCTAACACTCAAACTATTATAGACTTAGCTAAATGAAATCTTTCACCTAACGGTTTTGAATTTAATAATGAATTTTATATTCAGAAGGCACAGCTATGGGAACCAATAAGGCACCAAACTATTCAAACGTTTTTATGGAAGACTTAGAGACGTGACTGTTGAAAGGTTGTACAGAGAAACTCAACTTTTGGAGACGTTACACTGATGACATATTTTTTCATTTGAATATGAGACGAAGATTTCTTACTGTCCTTCTAAGGACAGGCAAACTCCTTCCACACTTCTACGAAATTCGCTCTAGATTACTCCACTACCCAAATTAGTTTCTTAGATGTAAACCTAACATTAAAAAATGATGTACTACGTACTGATTTGTACCAAAACCAACTGATAAGCCACAATAATTACATAATCAAAGCTGTCACCCTCCATACACCAAACATAATATTATATTCTATCAAGAATATAGATTAAAGAAAGTCTGCTCTGACAGTCACATTGATTCTTTGAAACAGTCGATGACCGAAAGAGGTTATAAACAGAACACTGTGACTCAACAAGTTGACAAAGCGAATCTGCCTTGAAACAATTACCCAAAACAAATTTTTCGCGTGTTCCACTGGTTACTACCTATCACCCAAAATTAAAAACTTCCCCCGGATACTGAGAAGAAACACCTTTACCCCATTCAACTTAATGACCGACTAAAATATATTTTAGTTCCTGTTGTTTCCTTCATAAAAAAATATGACTTTGAAATCACACTTTGTTTACGTTAAAGTTATCTTTGAGTCGTCAGCACTGTGCATTAGCAAGCGTGGTCAAATCTGTAAGTTAATGTTTGTTTGTTTGTAATTAAGCACAAAGCTACACAATGGACTATCTGTGCTCTGCCCACCACGGGTATCGAAGCCCGGATTCTAGCGTTGTAAGTCCGCAGACATACCGCTGTACCACTGGGGGGCATTAGGTTAATGTAAGACAACCAAAAACAGTTTAAATTCACAAAATCCATAACCTGCTCTACAAAAAAGACCATTTACTTAATCCAATGCTGAAAATGTAACTTATAGTATGTCGGTAAAACAAAAACAACTGTACAGGAATGGTTTAATAACAAAAAAATTCAATCAAAACGAACAAATAACTCACAAAATACTTTAACATGCCTGGACACGCTCTTGAATACATTAAACTGACAAGTGTACAGACAAATTTTACATCAAACAGAAACAAGAAAATTAATGAAGCTTACTGGATAGTACTGTTAAATATTGTAACGCCGCATGGAATCAATTAAAGAAGCTTATTGGATAACACTGTTAAATACCGTAACACCGCATAGCATCAATTAAAGAAGCTCACTGGATAACACTGTTAAATACTGTAACGCCGCATGGCATCAATTAAAGAAGCTCACTGGATAACACTGTTAAATACTGTAACGCCGCATGTCATCAATTAAAGAAGCTCACGGGATAACACTGTTAAGTACTGTAACGCCGCATGGCATCAATTAAAGAAGCTTACTGGATAACACTGTTAAGTACTGTAACGCCGCATGGCCTCAATTAAAGAAGCTTACTGGATAACACTGTTAAATACTGTAACGCCGAATGGCATAATTAAAGAAGATCACTGGATAACACTGTTAGATACTGTAACGCCGCATGGCATCAATTAAAGAAGCTTACTGGATAACACTGTTAAATACGGTAACGCCGTATGGCATCAATTAAAGAAGCTTACTGGATAACACTGTTAGATACTGTAACGCCGCATGGCATTAATTAAAGAAGATCAATGGATAACACTGTTAAATACTGTAACGCCGAATGGCATCAATTAAAGAAGCTTACTGGATAACACTGTTAAATACTGTAACGCCGAATGGCATCAATTAAAGAAGATCACTGGATAACACTGTTAAATACTGTAACGCCGAATGGCATCAATTAAAGAAGATCACTGGATAACACTGTTAAATACTGTAACGCCAAATGACATCAATATCCATCCCGCTATTGTTGACCTTCGTGCGCTTACGAAACTTCCAATAACAAATTCGTAATCAAATTAATTTTTTACTATTAGTATTATCCATATTTCAATTCATGTTTAACTTTCTCTATGTAGTGGTGATATTTCCTGTATATTGCTCTACATTGTCCTTTTCTCTCATTCCCATCCCCTTTTGTTTTATATATATATTATATATACAATGAAAACTGTTTTAAGATATTTTTAACTATTATCACTCGTACATCTTTCATGTAATATACACATTTCTTTTGTACAAACCAAACCTGACATCAACGTCTCCAATTATGATTGTCTAGTCTCTAAGGTGAACTCATCTGGAATGACCGGCTTACGTGACGTCACATCTGTACCTATACGTTACATTGCACTCGCTTATTATCACCCTTTATTCTCCTAAAGAAGAACAGTCCATTATTAGAAAGCGCTCGAGTTTGTTTGTTTTTAATTCATTGCACCTTTTGTGTGTGATCCGGTGTGCTAAATCAGATATCAGAATATACATTGCTTTATTCCCCTATGTGCTAACTGTAACTCCTTTATGGAGTAAAATTGTCTAATAATTAGCAAGTGATAAACTCTGAAATTAGAGTAAAATAATGAATAGAAATGTGATTTTAGTAAAATGGCTAAAATCTTCTTATTTGTTGTAAAATAATTCGATACGCACAAAGATGCATGCCCACTATTTTTATACTGAATTTACAGTTCCAAAATTGCATTGGCTTCGTTCAATGCTACTTGGTTCATAACCCTGTGAATCAACATTTTATTAACAAAATTATTTTTATTTAAAACTATACGGGGAACTTATTAAAGATGTGTATTTGAAACTTATAGTTTAAACATTAGAATTTTGACTTTACTGACTACATGTTGCGTTCTGTCAAAACCACAGAACAGATAAGATTCCGTTGATTGAACCTGACTGTTTGAAGATGTTCAGGTTAGAGAATATTGAAGACAACAACAATTTACAAAGAGAAAACTAAAGGTAAAGAGCAAACTTTTTTTAACTATTTACCGTTAATTGATTTTATCTGTCATTTTAGCGGTCCACAACAAACAAAACTGATTCTAAGTGTTATTGTTTGTTTATTTGTTGTTAAGCATAAAGTTACAGAATGGGTTATCTGTGCTGTTCCCACCATGGGTATCCAAACCGGTTTTTAGCGTTATGAACCATCAGATTTACCGCTGAACCACTGAAAGGCTAAATGTTACTGTGTATTCGTATTTTTGGAAGTCTCACCAGTTAAGCATAAAGTTACAGAATGGGTTATCTGTGCTGTGCCCATCATGGGTATCAAAACTCGGATGCTAGCGTTATGAGCCATCAGATTTACCGCTGAACCACTGAAAGGCTAAATGTTACTGTGTATTCGTATTTTTGGAAGTCTCACCAGTTAAGCATAAAGTTACAGAATGGGTTATCTGTGCTGTGCCCACCATGGGTATCCAAACCGGTTTTTAGCGTTATGAGCCATCAGATTTACCACTGAACCACTGAAAGGCTAAACGTTATTGTGTATTCGTATTTTTGGAAGTCTCACCAGTTTAGAATAAAGCTTTTGAGTATCTTGTATGACAAACTGTTACATATAATCAACAAGTCTTTCATTAGTCCTTTTTTGAAAATGATACTTTCCTACAAACGGTGAAATTCCGTCGTTTACGGCTGATTATCTTCTTGTTTCTTACTTGTAAGTAATTTATGGTAGCTTGAAAGTAGCAGTTTTTAAGTATATTTAAACAAAACCTTTGTATAATAGTTATCTAGAGTACATTTTGTGTCAATAATACTGTTGTATCTTCGATTCAGAATAGGTTTAGTATTGACGGTATTTATGTATTTTCGATCCAGAGTAGGTTTAGTGTTGATGGTATTTATGTATTTTCGATCAAGAGTAAGTTTTGTGTTGATGTTGTTAGTTCAGAAAGTTTTTTTTAATCGATATTACTGTGTTTGTATTCCAGATTAGGTTTTGTGTTCATAAAAGAAATATGAATTTCAATTTATTTAACACTTAATTATTCTTAAGTTTAATTCCTCTTTTGAAAATATAATATTTTAATCTAATTCATTGATAATTTCACCTATTTCACAAAAGTTGTTTAGTTTTAACCCTTTATTTTTTATTAATAATCAACTTCTGACGGAGGAATATAGCACAGCAGAACAAGACGAATTAGGAAACTTTAGGACAAATTACAACATTCAGGTGTTAAGAGAATTGTGTTTTTAGAGCAAAGGTACACGGTTGTCAATGTATGCTGCGCTCTTTGGTTATAAGTACGACTAGTTTCCAGCATTTGTATCGGCGATTATCGTTACAAGAACAGTTTGTTTATTTTAGAGCCAAGCCAAATTAGACGATTTACTCTGTCCACAGCGGGAAATGGAACCCTGGATTTTAGCGTTTTAATTCCCTAACTAAATAATAGGGAGTTAAATACAATCAATTGAAAGCCACGCAAACCGAGCACATATAGAAGTAACATCTGACAAATTAATTTCTCTTTAGCAAAGTAAATACAAAATGAAAGATTTTATATTAGCTATTGAAATCGAATTTTATTATCCCAATTATTCGATTATAATTTTTGGAAAGTAAAATAACTTCATTCATTTTAAAGGTCAGTATAGTTTTCTCAAAAGTATTAGTGTATAAACATTTAAGAATCAAAAGTGATACGTACCTGAGATGTACTGTTTGGATAATCTGTAATTGATCTGTACTGAATGGATAATCAATCTATCAGTTCTGATTACAACTTACCTTCAGCTGACGTTTACTGGTTGGATACTCTAAAACTAATATGTACTGGTTCCCCTCGAGGTGGTGAGGGGACCTCCCAGGGAAGGTTCTGTTTCTTCAATTTACCTCCTTTGGGATCAGATGTTTCCAATATCATTGGTTCGGACATTCAAATGCATCTGCTCGTGGTTCTTTGACGTATGCTCGATGTGGTGGCAAAGACGCCTACGAGTGTCAACTGAACCCTCACTGTGTCAATTGTAATGGTTCACATCCTTCTTACTTTCGATGTTGCCCTAAGGAAAGGAAGGTACAAACGCTTAAGAACTGTAAATAACATTTTTTTTATCCAGAGGCTCGGAAGTTGCCGTCCCCTGTTCCATCTCGGACATATGCTGCTGCACTCCATTCCACTGTTAAAGTGGGAGTACAGACAAATCTTTCCGTGCCTCCAACACGGAAAGAGTCTTTTGCTCTCTGTGGATGCAAGAGTTGACAAGTCTACATCTACTCCTGTCTGTCCTCACCAGTACTTCCGGTGACTGCTCAGTTCCGTCTCCTTCGGCCCCGAGATGCAGAACCATTATTTGGTCACTCCCTCAGTCTCTGGAATCTCCATCCTCTGACAGAGATCTGCCCATTTGATCCTAGGTAGGTTCCATGGAGGTCGACAGACCCCTTTCTACTAAAGAAACCTGTCGTGGTCGCAGACAGAAGGGTTCTCAACCCAGTCCTCCTCCACCTATATAAAAATAGCCACTTTGATACAGTGGAATTGTCGAGGTTTTCATTCTAATTTGGATGACATTAAGGTCTTGATCAATTACTATCATCCTGTGTGTCTCTCCATACAGGAAACATTCCTGAGACCTGTTGATACTGTCACCTTTTGGTAGTTTTCTGTATACCGGAATGATAGGTTGTGTTATGTTCAAGTTCGTGGAGGTGTGGAACTTCTGGTTGATCAGAACGTACCCTCATTGTCTGTGTCACTCGATACACCCTTAGAGGCTGTAGCCATCTGAATCTCCGTGAGTCATACCTTCACTGTTTGTTCACTTTAGCTGTCTCCAGGAGAAACTTACGATCAATCAGATCTTAATGCTTTCATAGAATAGTTTCCGTCTCCCTTTTTCATCTTAGGAGACTTTAATGGACACATTCCACTTTCGGGTGGTGCTGATATGATGGGAGGGGTCGTTCTGTGGAACAGGAGCTCTCAAATCACAAACTTTTTCTCTTCAATACTGGTGCATTTATCTATTTTTATGCACCTAGTCAATCTTTTACTGCTATTGATCTTTCTATCTGTTCCCCTTCAATTTTTTCTTGAACTCAAGAGACTCAAGGGGCAGTGATAATTTCCTCATTATTTTGCAGGAGATTGGCTGTGGTCGGTGTCATCCGACCCAAATGCCACAGTGAAAGCTGAAGATGGATAACTGGCTCTCATTCAATACTATCTTGGAACTAGATTCTGCAGTTGTTAGTCTGCATGGATATATTAATTGATTATATCATTCAGGTAGCTGTTCATTCAATACCCAAAACCTCAACATCTGCATTTCATTCCAGCTGGTCAGACATCAAAGTGAGAAGGAATCTTGGATTAAGCTCATCACCAGCATGTCTTCTACCACCAGTTTTAAAGTCGTCTGGGAGAATATTGGGAAAATCAATGGGAAGTATTCTTCTCCTCCAATGGCCAGGAAGTTGCTGATGTACAGAGTATCGCCATTACTTTTGGAGGGAGCTTTGCTTATCTTTTCAGCACTTCTATCTCTTCTGCCACTTTTTTGCCATCAAGTCACGGGCTGAGAGATTGCCCCTTTCCTTTTGAGCAGGTCAGCTCTATGATTTTAATCGCCCATTCACACTGGTGGAACTTAAGCTTGCTCTTCATCAGTCTGGCAATACATCAGTCGGAATTGAAGACGTTCACTATGAGATGTTGAGCCATCTCTATCCTGCCTCTCTTGCTCTTCTTCTGGTTGTTTTAACCAGTTATGGCAGGAGAATGTTTCTCCAGATGCTTGGCACAGGGCTACTATTTTTCCTTTCTCAAAACCTGGGAAGGATTCCAAGATTCCTTACAATTATCGACCAGTTGCTTTGACTAGCTGTCTCTGTAAGGTTTTGGATAGGATAGTTAATGCTCGTCTTGTTTGGTTCCATGAATCAAACAACCTCATCTCGCCCACCCAATGTGTTTTTAGCGTACAGAACTCCACGGTGGACCACCTGCTTCATCTCAAAACTTTGATCAGTTAAGCCTCTTGTGTCTGTGTTATTTGATCTTGAGAAGGCTTATGATATTAAATGGAGGTTTGGCCTTTTGTGGGATCTCCATTCATATTGGTTTCATGACCATTTACCCATTTTTATTCGTAACGTCTTAAATAACAAGCGATTCCAGTTAGAGTGTGTACCATTTCCTGTTCCTCCACACAGGAACTTGGTGTCCTTCAGGGCTGTGTTTTGAGTTTCACACTTTTCAGTATCAAGATCAATGCTATCACTAAACAAGTTCCTCCCACTTTTGCAAACAATCTCTCTCTGTCAATGACTTCCACATTTCTTGTCATTCATCTAATCAGAGGTTTATTGAGTGGCAGCTTCAAACTGCTCTCATTCAATTGTTGACATGGGCCACAACCTTCTCTTCCTCTAAAACCATTTGCATTCGTTTTTGCCACCAATGGGATTTACACTCTGATCCTAAGCTCCATCTAGGTGGTGGTGGTCTTCCAGTGGTTCCTGAGGCTTATCTTTGACCATAAGCTTACTTTCATTTCTCACATTAAACAGCTTCGTGTCAAATGTACAAGGGCACTGAACATTTTTTTCTCCTCTCTTCCCACTCTTGGGGAGTTGATTGATGTTCTATGTTGGGTATTTATCGTGCCCTCATATGTTTCAAGCTGGACCAGGGTCTATGGTTTATGATTCAGCAAGGCCCTCTGCCTTGAAGTTTTTGGACCCTGTATATCATCTAGGGCTTCAGCTCTGCACGAGGGCTTTCCGTACTTTGTCAGTTCAGAGTCTGTACACTGAGTCCCACGAACCTCATCTTCACCTCCGCCCTTTGCAGCTTTTATTGGAATATGTTACCAAGCTTCGATCCTTACCACAGCATCCCACCTGGGTTTGTGTCTTCCTTCCTCATTGGGCTGTGCTCTTTTGGAATTGGCCTTCGTATCCAGGCATAGCTGGCTGAACTTGGTCTGTTATTATATGTCATTGCTGAATTCGATGACCAGACCATTCCTTCTTGACTCGTTACTACTCCCACCATCCTTCTTTGAGTCATCTGAGGAATGCAGATACTCCAGATTGGAAGTACCATATTCTCTTTGCCTAACATCTTTTGAGCCATTCTTCTATTCCTGTTTTCACGGATGGTTCAAAATGAGGTGACTCTGAGGGTTCTGCCATGGTGTTGTGTCTCGGTGGTTGCTCACAGGATCCCCACTACAGTTTCTGTCTTCACTAACGAGTTATATGTCATTTCTCTTGCCGTGTATCCCATAAAAGCTAAGCAGTACAGTAATTGTACTACTTACACCGACTTTCTTAGCTTTTTACTGGCTCTGGAATCGCTTAACGTTAATTCTCACCCAGTTCTCGTGAATATTCAAAAACGACTAGCCCATTAGTTCCCTATCTTCCATTTCTGTCCAGTTTTTTGGATACCTGGCCATATCGGTACTCACGGGAACGAGCTGGCTGACACCGCATCTAAGCCTGTCTATTCTGATGCAGTTACAGCCTTGTTTGTTCCATTTATGGAGGATGATCCTTTTGATCAAGGCACGGCTTCACGCCAGTTGGCAGTCTATTTGGAGATAGTAGCTTCATATCAAGCTTTTCCAGATTAAACCTATTGTTGGTGTTTGGCCATCTAGTTTCCGTAAGGATCAAAGGTAAAAAGTTGTCTTGGCTACGCATTAATCTCATTTTTTAACGCATTGTTTTCTTTTATGTGGGACAAATCCACCAATGTGTGGCTTTTGTGACACTCGAGTTACAATTACCTACCTTTTACTTTCGTGCCGTCGCTATGAATGCTAGCAGCGGCACCATTTTAGACGTTTTTTTTTTCTAGGAGTTTACCCCTTACAGTGTCATTGGCAGTAGTGACACTGTCCAGTTTGACTGTGTTTTTAGATATTTGCGGGCCACACAGTTGTCTTATATATTTATACCGGTTGTTTGGAGCAGATAGCCACGTTGCTTTGCGCCAATTAACCCCAAAAACCTAACTAATCAACAGAAAATGTTTCAAAATATCTTTGTTTTAACTATCATTAGCCCGGCATGCCCAGGTGGTTAGGGCGCTCGACTCGCAATCTGCAGGTTGCGGGTTCGAATCCCCGTTACACCAAACATGCTTGCCTTTTCAGCCGTGGGGGCGTTATACCTAACGGTCAATCCCAGTATTCGTTGGTAAAAGAGTAGCCCAAGAATTGGCGGTGGGTGGTGATGACTAGCTGCCTTCCCTCTAGTCTTACACTGCTAAATTAGGGACAGCTTGCTCAGATAGCCCTCGTGTAGCTTTGCGCGAAATTCATACCAAACCAAACCAAAACTATCATTAATATAAAAATTATTCTCTTTTACGTACATCGTATTAGTTGGCGGTTATCAAATTTGTTTTTTGTACTATGAAAAGCAAAATGCACCAACTTTTTCCTAAGAGTTAACCGGATATTATTTCAAGAATATAATTTTTAAATTCAAGTAAAATTGTATATTACACAAAAAAGCTTTGATTTTCATTTTTATATTACTGAATTTATTTGCATGATTCTTTATTATTGCTTTCATTATTTCCCTTAGGGCCATTTGAAGAACATTCTAACATGTCTTTTATTGAATTAAAATATTCTAATATAGAACAATATATATTTATATCTATATAAATAATATAAATATATATATAAATATATATATTAGTAGACAAGAGTATTTTCGATGAAATAATTTTCTATAATGTGTACTTTATTGAAAGTAAGCGCCAGGAAATAATATTTTCCGTTTATCATACAAGATAGAAGTACATTGAGAGGACTGTTAGATATAAAACATAGGTTCCCCAGCACAGCTAAGGAAGCCTGTCTATCTTTGTTCGATGACGTAAGTCTAGTATTAGTTTTGTTTGTAAGGTATATGTATAAGCACAAGATACATTTCTGATAATCAGTACCTCCATCAGGTATATGGTCTTCATTTTTACGAGACTGTATAGTGAATGTTAGAAATTATATAGTGGCCTTAGTCCTTACTGGGAAAACTTCACGTTATTGTTCATACTGACGGAACGTGTGAGGAGGAGAAGAAAATATTTGTGCTTACACTATAATTTTTGTTATCTATCTACAGCTTTTGTTGCTCGTACATACGTTTGTTGGCCATTTTGTTTCAGATAAGATTTTTCTAGAACTACACATTTCTAATAAAGTACGTGAAAATCGCTTTGCTCATTATGGTTTTGTAGTGTATGACTTAATTATCATTATTTAGAAATATAAAGCAAAACGAAAAATTAGAGCTGAAACCTAAAAACTAAGTACTGTTAAATACGCGAAACATCGTTATATTTACTATGCCGTTTTGTCTCACTTCTTTTGAGATTATTTTCAGATATTTGCGAAAATAAATATAAGGGCTATTTTTGCTAACTGTCCCTAATTATAAATTAACTGAAAGTCAGCTGCTCAACAGCATCTATCGCTATCTCTACGGCTGCTGTAATGGAATTATGAGATCTAACAGGCACTTTTATAACGCACTCACGACTTCAAAGTACGGAGCGCGATTTTGCAGTAATGAGACGAATCACGAACCCTCAAATTCACAATCCAGCGTACAGTCTTGTTTCACTTAGATTTCGTACGCCGTAAAGCATACATGTTACTTCAATGACCTGACCTGACTGCAGCTGTTTTACTATCAACAAGTGGTTATATTCACCACTTTTGTATGTAAGGTGTCTGCTATTTTATCTCTAAGTCTGGATATCTATATAAATTATTCTAATATTCAATGGACATCTCTAATTTCCATACGATATTTTTTAACCTTGATTTATTATTGATATTTTTTTGTGAGTTCATAAAAATAAAATTAACACAGAGACTAATCAATTAAAAACACTCAGTGGCTTATTTTGTTCTCTGAAATCTATATCGTAAATTGTTTTGCTCTGGTACATAGTAACTTTTCTTATACTATCAGTTAATTAGAATACAATAGTTTAATAGCATCCAGCTCTTAAAAGCTGTATCCAACCCGATTAAATTAGTTTTTATTTGAATAACAGCTCGTTTTGTCAAAGTAAAATAAGTTTGTAATTAATATTTTAAGTATCAAGTACATTGTGCTTGTGTCCCATGGACTTACAACGCTAAAAGCCAGGGTTCGATTACCCACGGGGTACAGAGTGCAGATAGCCCATTATGTAGCTTTGCGCTAAAACAACAACAAAATATTATATAGAGATCAGAAAAATTTACTTGTCATCTAAAAGAAATCCAGTCCTGTACTTGTTGTGTA
This sequence comes from Limulus polyphemus, assembly GCF_000517525.1. Classification (NCBI taxonomy): domain Eukaryota; kingdom Metazoa; phylum Arthropoda; class Merostomata; order Xiphosura; family Limulidae; genus Limulus; species Limulus polyphemus. The sequence goes on along the minus strand of NW_013667990.1, from coordinate 38,871 downwards.
GCTTTTATCTGCAGTAGATATGTGAGAAACTATTGACGTAAAATGTCAAAAAAGCATAAAAAAATAAGAGAAATAAGCATATCATATTAAAAATGAAATTGCTGTTTTTGATTTATACTATAGCAAGTGTTTCGTCGTTTCTGGTGTATATGTACGATTTTGAATACCAATAGGTGTGATGAAGAATGTCATGTGTAAAAGTAGGTTTGCTCCACAAAGTTCAATATCAACCACCAACAAAATAATAGTAACTTTATGGATCATTCTTGAAACACGTTTATTTCAGTTGTCGATTTTCGCCCCAACTTCAAAACATACATTTCCATCAACATGAAAGGGCTCTATGTATCAACGCCTTAGTTAAATTCTTGATCTCCCCCTTTAAAAATAGGCCTTCATCTGATGCAATGAAATAAAACCTTAGATGTCTTTTCAATACACGTAGAGTGACATTTTCTATTCACTTTACGTCTACTGCATAGAGTGCGTGAATATTATCTACCTTTTAACCCCTGTGGTATGAAGCAGAGACATCCTGAAATGTTCACTGGTCAAGTCCATTGAAGTGTTCCCGAATTATTGGCTTTAACCGAAACTCGAAGATCTCAATGTACTCTCCGACACTGACAGTGCCTTTCACAAACCGCAGGCGCCCCACAGCTTTGCCAGAGATACACCCCCTTATCACCTGACCCTGCGGATGCTTCATAGTTGTATTCTAACATGAGACTCTTCTCTACATTGACGTCGTACAAAGTGTTTCCCATCAGACCGAGGTAAACTGGACTTTGATTCATCTGAGAAAATCACATTACTCCACCTCCACATTGCTTCACTCAAGTCAGCTTGCTCTTTGGCCCATTTGAGCCTCATCCTTCTCATCTTGTTGGTGAGGAGGGTTTTCGTTCTTGGCCGTCTTGCTAGGAGACCAGCTCAACACAGACAAGATCGGAATGCGTGACAATGACTTCTCAAGTTTCCTGCCATGATGTTTTCAGATCTGTCAACAACAGTCGATGACTGTGCAGCCTCAAGCGTTTCAGAACACGATTGTCACCTGATGTGGGAGCTTTCTTCCTACCTCTTTCCTTCTACTCCACACAGCCAGTCTGTCCATATATTTGCACCCAGCGACTCACCATAAACTGGCTAATTTTAATTATATTAGCAATTTGCCTTGTTGAAAGTCCTTCTTTGCTCAAATAAACAATGGTTGCTTATTTTCTGTAGAGTTTACTCACGTCCCTTCGCCATGTCAGCATCACTTTGTAGCAGATAAGGGCTTCTAAATTGACTCTCAGTAAAAACCTTATTTATAGCAAAAAAAAAAACCGGACTGATGCACTACACAGACAGCCTATAAAGCTGCTAATGTAATAATCAGACAATACTGCATCATCCTTCAAACACATTTGCACCTACATGAATAAGGGCTTCAAAACAGACGATGATTCTGAAGGAAAGTGTGAAAAACTTGGGTGATGCTATAATTGCCGTCACTGTAATTATAAACAACTTTCCTCTGCTATTAGAGTTTGATAATTTTTATTTATAAGATGTAAATTAATATTTGCAAGATATACAGCTGTTTCATATGTGTCAAGATATAGCTTCTTTGTTTTATTCGTAATTTTGCGTAAAGCTATACATGGGCTTTCTGCTCATAACCATCTGTAACGTTGCACTGATAGACTTGAAAGAAAGCACGTGTTTAACAGCACCCATCATTAACTTTTGGGCTACTCTTATCTGATCAAATAGTGCTCGTCGCCACGAATCCTCGAATTCACAGTCCGGTAACGCTAACTGAGGGATACGATCGGCTATTTTATATGTTTAAAACACTAACTTTACTTCCTGTTAGTATTACCTGTTATTATAACCTACTAGTATTAGCTGTTACTATTACCTGCTAGTATTACCTGTTATTATAACCTACTAGTATTACCTGTTACTATTACCTGTTATTATAACCTACTAGTATTACCTGTTACTATTACCTGCTAGTATTACCTGTTATTATAACCTACTAGTATTAGCTGTTACTATTACCTGTTATTATAACCTACTAGTATTACCTGTTACTATTACCTGCTACTATTACCTGTTATTATAACCTACTAGTATTAGCTGTTACTATTACCTGCTACTATTACCTGTTATTATAACCTACTAGTATTACCTGTTACTATTACCTGTTAGTATTACCTGTTATTATAACCTACTAGTATTACCTGTTACTATTACCTGTTAGTA
>NW_013667990.1:17937-35829 GCF_000517525.1 Limulus polyphemus | reverse complement strand
CCTCTGAGATAATCACTGATCCTCTGAGATAATCACTGATACTCTGAGATATTCACCGATCCTCTGAGATAATCACTGATCCTCTGAGATAATCACTGATCCTCTGAGATAATCACTGATACTCTGAGATATTCACCGATCCTCTGAGATAATCACTGATCCTCTGAGATAATCACTGATCCTCTGAGATATTCACCGATCCTCTGAGATAATCACTGATCCTCTGAGATATTCACCGATCCTCTGAGATAATCACTGATCCTCTGAGATAATCACTGATCTTCTGAGATATTCACCGATCCTCTGAGATAATCACTGATCCTCTGAGATAATCACCGATCCTCTGAGATATTCACCGATCCTCTGAGATAATCACTGATCCTCTGAGATAATCACTGATCCTCTGAGATAATCACTGATCTTCTGAGATATTCACTGATCCTCTGAGATCGAAGGTAGTAAGAAGACCACTGTTTTTATATTGTGACTTGGAATCCACGAAAAGTGTAGCTTATAGAATATGGTTTGCCACCATCTTGTTATCAGACTAAAATATTTGTCAGTTGTATTCCCGATTCATAAAAACGTTAAAATTTGCACAGGTGTATGGTACATGACAACATATGGTGTATATTAGCATATCACCCGTGTCTCCTATTTGATGTTAGTTTTCCTGTCTAACGTATAATTACTACTATAGTACAGCTTCTGTTGAAACATTTTGTCATTCTTAAGTATTCCTGCCGTGTTTTATAAAAATCATTCAAAGGAATCTGGAAAACGTTGCGTACATTTAACGGTCCACAGACACTCGACGAGTAAACACGCATTTTTTATATAGTGTTAATTTTCTGTATGTTGTGTTATATCCTTTCTTTATATTCCAAACCTAAAATAAATTGCTGTTAGAAATATAAAATGCTAAATTTCCTGGGGTGTATCGCTTCATGCTAAGTATCTCGCCTTCATCTGTAACAATCATTATACCCATGATTCAGTTATCACTTTTTGCATAAAAACTCTATTGTTGGTTCTATTGTTGTTGACACAAGTCATGAAGTGTGAGGATTCTTTGCCACCCAAGAGGTATGTTATTTCATAGTTAAAAGGAAGAGGTTAACTTGTTTCTGTGTTAAATTTTTTTAAAAAAAAAAAAAACAGATTGTTTTCTAATTTAAAGAACCCGTGTTTGATGTAATGGAGTTTAGTTCGTCTGTGTAGTTCTTTGATTTGTGTGTTTATCTGAGTGGTTTAGTTATTGTTCTGATGGCTTTGTTTTGGATTCTCTGTAGGTTAAGGTAATTTTAGACTGATGTGTTTAGTAAAGTTGTACATCCATATTCTAAGGTGTAATGTACTAAAAGTTTTATATATATTAAGTTTAGTTTTGATTTGTAATGTACGTTGAAGTATTAGGATATTAAGGCGAGATGTGGATTTAATTATAATGTCATCAGTACGCTTAGTCCATGTGAACCTGTTGTCGTATGAAATGTCTAGGAATTTTACTGTTTCTATTTGTTGTTGCAGTTTCTGATGTATTATTTCATTTCATCGTCTTCCTAGTATTCAATTGTATTGTGTTTTCTGGGAGTTTTACTCTCCATATGTCATCTCACTCTGAGATGCTTGTGATTGTACTTCACATGGTAGGTTTAAATCGTTAACCAGGATATAAAGAAGGAGCAGAACACTGACATAGTTACCTTTAATTTTAATTGATCCAATTTAAATAAGAGGTTTATCTTAAATCGAGTTCAGGAAGTTTCGATTTATATCTCATTTCATCCCGCCCAACTGAGTCCGACCATCAGGAAAAGTAGCTTAAATGCAACAGCACGTATTTAAACTTTTTACTGCTGTTTCCGTGAGTCGGACCAGATGTTTTTCTGTTCAAGTATTTAATTTTTTTACTGCTGTTTCCGTGAGTCAGACCAGATGCTTGTCTGTTCAAGTATTTAAATTTTTTACTGCTGTTTCCGTGAGTCGGACCAGATGTTTGTCCGTTCAAGTATTTAAATTTTTTACTGCTGTTTCCGTGAGTCGGACCAGATGTTTGTCTGTTCAAGTATTTAAATTTTTTACTGCTGTTTCCGTGAGTCGGACCAGATGTTTGTCTGTTCAAGTATTTAAATTTTTTACTGCTGTTTCCGTGAGTCGACCAGATGTTTGTCTGTTCAAGCAAGTATCGTATCCAGATTTTTAGCGTTATAAGACTTCGGACACACTGCTCGCATTTAAATCATTGTTTGAAACAAATACTTGGAATACTGTCTTCTCAAGTGTTTTTTAATGTTTTAGTGACGCGTAAAATCTCAGATATGATTTATTTGAAGTGATACGTTACAAGGTATTTGTGTTGTTGTCTTGTGGGAATTAATCTGTAAATATGTTTTGGATCCTGAGATGTATTTCGACTGACTGTTTGAAACAGTTAACGAAAGTATAAGGATCTGGAACGAAGAAAGTGTTGTGATCTGGAAGGAAGAAAGTGTTTTGATCTGGAAGGAAGAAAGTATAATGATCTGGAAGGAAGAAAGTGTTTTGATCTGGAAGGAAGAAAGTGTTTTGATCTGGAAGGAAGGAAGTATAATGATCTGGAAGGAAGGAAGTGTTGTGATCTGGAAGGAAGAAAGTGTTTTGATCTGGAAGGAAGAAAGTATAATGATCTGGAAGGAATAAAGTGTTGTAATCTGAAAGGAAGAAAGTATAATGATCTGGAAGGAAGGAAGTGTTGTGATCTGGAAGGAAGAAAGTGTTTTGATTTGGAAGGAAGAAAGTGTTTTGATCTGGAAGGAAGAAAGTACAGTGATCTGGAAGGAAGAAAGTATAATGATCTGGAAGGAATAAAGTACAATGATCTGGAAGGAATAAAGTGTTGTAATCTGAAAGGAAGAAAGTGTTTTGATGTACTACCATGTTATATCTGCACCACAGATGTACTACGTTTCATATCACATTTTTAGCTGTGTTTTGTAAATCCAGGCGTACTCTTGTGGACTGTTATTATAGCACAGGTTGTTGTTGTGATATTTTAAGAGTTTAATTCTTCTTCGATTTCCTTATTTGTTATGTTTATTGGCAGACTTCTTATCATTCTGATGTGCTTTTTTTTACTTATACTTGGTAAATTCAAATTCGATAACGAGGAACCCACTTCGAGACTAATAATGGCTGGAGACGGCTTGAATGGGTAATGAAGAAAAACTTCAATATAAGTTTAACATAACAGCAAATGTACAACGTTTCGACAAAACCTTTGGGCTAAAGTATTTTACAAGACCATAGAAATATTGGTATTTGTACACTTGCATTAATGTTAGTTGGTATGTGGTTTGTTTGATTAAATTTTATCTTGGGTTTGTTTCTTAATAACTATTTTGAATGTCTCGCGATATGATATGTGGGAATTTGTTATAAATAAAATGACAGTGACAAGACACGGTATTGGAAAGTTAATAAAATAAGCTACTCTATTTAAAATAAAAACAAAGGAGTAGATGCTTATAATAATGATGACTATTTCATTGCGAGAAAGACAGAGAGACAAAACACACAAATCAAATGTGTACGATCGGCAGGTAGAAAATGCGGTGAAATAAAAACGGAAGTTTTACAGTGAATTTTGACTCTCACAATCAGGGAACGAACTGTTTTTCTCAAAAGATGGACGGAATTTGATGTGAACGTGACAAAGCTGAATTCACAGTCTCTGTAGCTGACTAATTATTCGCAATACAATACATGCCAGGCTATAGGTGACGCTGGCATTCACAATATACACCTGTGTGTGGCTGACCTGTAATTAGAATATACATTGACTTCGTATCTAACTAATCAGAAAGCAGGCACCATAGAACGGAAATGTTCCATATTTAGTCCTGTACACAACGTGAAGTACGACAAAAGAAACCTTAGATTGATATAAAAATCAAACCTTAGCTGAAATTTGGTCAATTATCAAAACAGAGGCAAAATAATGTTATGTAGGTTGAATAAATTAATATAAATTATTTCGAAAATATTGAAGCCATGGGATTTGTTAATATTTTTCTGATAGTATTTGTATCATGTAAATGTAATCAGTTATAGAGCTAATAATACCTAATCTACAAATAATCTATTCGTTTAAGTGTTGCTTGTAGCTTCAGTACTTCAGATACACCTGGTTGTACATTTTCTTATCTTCTCTTGAACCTTTGTCTCTCTTCATGGGGTATTCGGGAACAAAATAACAAAACGAAACAGCTTTGAAAAATCGCTAAAAACGGAGTTTCAGAGAGAATTAGAAAATAACTGACACAACATGTTTCGGAATAACGAAAGTATATCTATGGAACCAAATGCGTAACATTACGTAATGTGTAAACTTTTTGTGAAATTAAGGATTCATGTCGTTATAAAAGCTGCCCATATTTGAACACTAATACTATGATTTTTAGTTTCATTGTTATTACAGTTGTTATAAATCAAGTTCAGAGCAAATAGCAATAGATTTATGACGATATATATTTGCCTGTTATTTGACAAAATCGATCATTTTTCATGACACGTGCTATGACGTAATTTAGCTGATATTTTCAACATTTTTATTATTCAGAATAGTCTGAAATTAAGTTTTCTTTGAAAATCCAAAAGATATCTGGAACATTAATAACAATGTTTAAACCTGTCAGAGAATGCGAAGTACAATAGTTGTTATGATTATGGTTTGTTTTGTTTTAGCGCAGAGTTCCACAGTGAGTTTATCTGTGTTAATTATGGTACTCATTAGAAGCAGAATACACCAGAGAAACAATTCTTACGAAACATTTTTGCAATTATCATCTTTATTGAAGTTTATGTTTATCTCTTTGTTTAATCCTTGCCGAGCTATGTCTTTTGTACGTTTGAATTTGAGAATGTGCTGTCAATTCAATAATGAAAATATTGTCCTCTTTCAGCTCCTGCAAAAACATGATATGGAAAATTTTCTCGTTGGTATCGATTACCATTGTAATTTGCTTTTGTTTTTCTCAACTCGACTGGAACTTAAGCTACCATAAAACACAATTCAAATTTGTATACCCGTTCCCAGGTACGTACGATATTGAAGCTAATATGTTTCCATCATGTAATACTAAATATATATATATATATACAGGTTTTTTAATAATTATTTTGGTAAAACAAATCTCGATATGATGACATAACTCTTTCTTCAGTCTTACTTTCATTACTATACTGTATAGAATGTGCTTAATACATAAGATTTTGTTATCTTTATTATAGAGACTGTTAGCTTAATATATGTATTTAAGATTAACCAAAACCTGTTGGTCGAAAATGTTCAGATGTTATTGGGTTTACGGCCGAAAATGTCGTTAACACCATATGTATCCAACTGATGAAACAATGCATTCTAATCTTTATAAGTAAGAATGTTTAATTAACTATACGATTTACCGAGGTGATCTTCATTCCTTATCTTTTATTTAAATAAAACGACACAGACAGTACACTGAAAAGTAGCTTTTGAAACATCAGTTTGATGCTACAGCATTACATGAAAATTATTAGTTAAACGTTTTTCAGTAAAAAAATTAAAAATCATTAAATTTTAACAACACATATACACACTCTCAGTTGTCCTTACACTATACATATAATTGTTTTTTGAGCATTTCTTTTTTTCTTTTCTAACTCTTTATATTCATACTTATTAGATGGACAGACATCCTTTTTCCCAAATGATATTCTGCTCGTGGAACGTGTCCAAATTCGACACATTACTTAGAGTTGTGGTATTTCAAGCCACGTTCTAAAATTTAGGACTATATAAATTCATATTAGAAAGTTGTGAACGCAACTTTCTTGTAAACAACATTTTCAATATTTACACCTTCAGGGGGATAAAGCTTTAACCGATCGAACGACCGTATCCTGGATAGAATTGACAATGCGAAAAACATTGGCCCAGCTAAGTGCAATCCAAATCTTATTATTGTACGACATACTTAAGATGTAGATCCATTTATATTACAGTCTTCATGTAATTTGGATATGATGAAGGTAGTACTTTTTCTATCGTTATTAGAAGGGAAAGAACTTGAGTAAGGAAGTATCCCCAAGTTTGAATATAATTAACAAGTACATTTGCAGAAAATTGAAATAATATACAAAACTTAATGTTTTATATATGCGTTTGAAAGATAGTAATACCAAGAAAAACAACAAAAAATTGAATGTTCTTTTTTAATCAAAAGCAAACGATACTCACACTCTTTTGCTGTTAATGGAAAAAAGAGGCATCTCTGCGAAAACACACGAGCTTTTTGGCAGATTTTTAAATTAATTTGTTTTGTTAATTCTTAGTGTTGTTGTTGTCCTCAGAATGAATTTTAATCTTTTCTATTTTTTTATATTTAGACTTCAGGAAACAATAGAAACGGTCACTGATTAATTATCCCCAGTTTAGAGTTTTAGTGTCTGAAATAAATAAATAAATTATTATATATGTAATTCAATTTTAAGGAAAGGACAGACAGACTATTCATCTAGAAGTTCGCATAATGTCAAGTGAAATTTCAAATAACAAAGTAATTAAACTAGTAATGTACAGGAACGTTTGTAGTCTGATAACTAGCAGCTTTAACGATATATTGTGCTTAACAAAGTAATTAAACTAGTAATATACAGGAACGTTTGTAGTCTGATAACTAGCAGCTTTAACGATATGTTGTGCTTAACAAAGTAATTAAACTAGTAATGTACAGGAACGTTTGTAGTCTGATAACTTGCAGCTTTAACGATATGTTGTGCTTAACAAAGTAATTAAACTAGTAATGTACAGGACGTTTTGTGATCCGAGGATTAGCAGCTTTAAACGATATACGTATTGTTAATTTCACTGATCTTGTTCAACCAAGGTTCAGTTCTGTAGTTTCTGGCGGACACAGAAATTACTCAATAATTTATCTGTATGTTAAGAGTATTCATTACATTTACAACCCTGCTTTTAGAATATAACACGTGCGTCTTTACAATACAGAGGTGAACTTCTCAACTGAGAGAGGACATCATACGCATGTTAGAAGAACTTACAAAAAACTAACAAGCAGGATAACTAATAACGCTGGGCTTGAAACTTGTGTTGAAGGAACTTTTCAGCTGGGCTTGAAACTCGTGTTGAAGGAACTTTTCAAGACAGTAGTTCTTATTTGAATACTCATTCTTCATCTGTATACTTGCCAAATAAGATCATTTGTATTATTTACAAGTTTTATTTTAATATTAAGGTTTAAGTGGCCGAAGTGTATTTTTCACACATTCTGAATGAAAAAACATAAGTTATTACATTAGCACTTGATTTTTAGTCTCCATGTCGTTGTTTTACTCTACGTGATATTTCTTCGACAAATTATGTTTAAATTAAAAACATGGTCCCATTAGTGGCCTCGGGCACCGATAATTCTTGATTCAGTCTTTTTGATATTTACCATATTTCGGTCTCGATAGCATGGTCTATCGACATATTGGTTTGAGATCATTTTATTGTAAACTGTGAGGAGTGCGAAACGTTGTGTGTGACAAGAATGGAAAATACTTGCTACAATTATAGTGTATCCGAATTTGTAATAAATCGAAATTCCACACAATAAAACAACTCATCTCTTAAAAGTGTTACCGAAGTAAAACACCTATCAAACTTGAAGCATTTGCAGGTTGTGAAACTCTATGTATAAAATATAAAGCTGAATAGCCGTGTGTTAAAACACAGGTAATTTTCTATTGTATGGTTCGGAAATCTGATTTTCTAGTCATTTACGATTAATGTACTTTGTTAGATAAATATCATTTACCTTTATCTTAGATACATTATTCATTTTACAGAAAATAAGGCGGAAAATGTCTCGACGCGAAACACAGCTACTCATGTTTTGTTGATCACCTACTTACGATCCGGAAGCACGTTTACTGGTGAAGTATTAGAGCATTTATCTGAAAGTACCTTCTACGACTATGAGCCACTTCATCACATGACTCTGAGCACGAGGCTATATGGAAAACGTGCATTAGATGCAATAGATCACCTTCTGAATCTGTTTAGGTGTAATTATGTTGATGAGACGTACTTAAAGTACGTGCAGAAAAAAGAAAATTCGTACATGTTGAAAAATAATAGGTTTCTGTGGAAACATTGTAAAAAACAGAAAAACTGTTCGAAGTCGGAAGTCATGTCATCTGTATGTAATAAGGCAAAGGTACACGTAATGAAAGTTCTTCGTTTACCTTTGTCTTACGTTCAAAATTTGTTGGTACAGGCCACAGATCTGGATATCCGAGTGGTATATCTTGTACGAGATCCTCGTGGAATCTATGGCTCAAGGAAAACACGCAGTTGGTGTCGACCTACGAACTGCTCTAACATTACTGTGCTATGTGACGAGATCTGGGACGACCTTGTCAGCTTTTACCGACTGCAAGAAGCATTTCCTGGAAAATTCCTTTTTCTGCGTTTTGAAGATATGGCATTGAAACCCTTGGACGAAATTAAGAAACTGCTGAAAAATCTGGGTTTCCAAATTTCGAAAGCTCTGAACAAATATTTAGAGAGACACACGTCTTCCAAAAACAAAATTTCCCAAAGTGCTTTTTCCACGGTTAGAAATTCATCCAGTATTCCATCAAAGTGGCGTTCAACTCTAACTGTTTCGGAAAAGAAAAACATTAAAAAAAAATGCAGTAGAGTTTTGAATAAACTTGGACAGCCCTAATATACATTCTGAGATCCTATAATGATTTTGTTTTCGTTTTTTGAAGATCTGGTTGCTAACAGAAGTGAGAGAGAAAACAAGAACCGAAGAAAATGTCGGTGTCGTTCTTTTTGGTTTTTCTTTCATTCTCAAATAAGGTTTAATGGCTTGTTGCCAGGGTAAAATAATTTATAAATATCTTGCTGTACTATTTTACATATTTTATTTTATCGATTTTGTAAAACACATAATGTTTAATGGGGGGTATTTAACAGGAAAATATTTCAATGTACGGCACCTAGTAAGATGGAATGTCTTTATTTCAACAACACGAGCCCCAGAATCCTGAACAAGTGTTACAATCTGAATTATATCACTTTCAATAGGTATGGGAATGCTACAACCTTTTTGCGCTTTCTGAGGGTAAAGAAATGTGTTCAAAGTTTTACTTGCCTGATTTAATATATTTTCACTCCCAAAATAAGCACAACTGGATTATCATTTTAGTCACTTTGGGTTGAATAAATCTATGTTCTACGCAATACATTCTTTATGAATATTATAAGAGCGCTGATAGGCCCTGTGGTAAAGCTCTGGATTTCGGAGATTGCGAGCTAGGCTAAAGTTCGCACAATTTACAAAGTATTTCTGTACTTTAAGCTATGGCTGCGTTATAAGTGTTACAATCATTCCTTTTTTTGTACGATGAGTGCTGCTGGTTTGAAGCGTTCCCTCTGGTCAGTAGTTCAAAGTTAAGAAAAAATATATCCATTAGATATTTTTATGTTCCGCCGGCTTAAAAATTCAACAAACAGCAGATCGACTAAATCCAGAATACGCGTTTAATTAGTAGTACGTTTAGTAAAACAAGCTCAAAAGGCTTCTAATCTGGTTTTATTGAAAAGTACGTAAAATACCATATAAACCAAAATTTATATTTTTTTGATGAAATTCTTACCAATATATCTTAAACGGTTCTAAAAGTTGTGGATATAATAATTATTCCAATTTTGATTGATTTCAAATTAGCTTTTGTAAAAATTACTGGGGGTTATTACCAAGAATTTTATAAATTTTTCATATTTTGTAAAATGTAGTAGAAGGAGGCCAGCGCGTATTTATAAAAAGTACATCTATTAAATATTGGTTGAAGACTGCCAAACTACAATAGAGTAAATAGTGTGTGTGTGTATAATACGAATCCTTATATTCTTGGAAGGTCAAAAGAAGCAGAGTTAATTACCTAAATGGTATCTCTGCGACAGGAGATGAGAAACCAGATATATTTTGAGGAGGGTCTTAAAAAAACATAACTCCTTTATTGATCAAACTTCACACTAAGTATTACTGGAACTGAACAATTGTTTAAGTAGTAATAAGGCGACAATGGTAAATGTATTTAGCATGAACCTGATATATTGTTACTTTGTTGGCAGATTATGATACTATTGTCTACGTAGTAATAAAGAGATAGCAGTAAATGTATTTAGCATGAACCTGATATATTGTTACTTTGTTGGCAGACCATGATACTATTGTCTAAGTAGTAATAAAGAGATAACAGTAAATGTATTTAGCATGAACCTGATATATTGTTTCTTTGTGGGCAGTTGAAGATACAAATAATCAATCCATTATATACTAAATGTTATTAAACCTATCAAACCCGAAGTGTTTTCACTTAATGTGTATTGAAAATGAATCAATCTTGGCAGTATTTATTATAAACGTTTAAAATATTAGTACGACACTGGTCAGCCACAGAGTCATGTTATTAATGTATGTATATATTTTGGTGTGGATTATTGTACCATTTGACATGAAATATTTGAAATAAATATTAATAATTTATATTGTTTTATTAACTGACTTCACTTTGTATTATTACTTAATGAACAAGGCCATATGTTGGATTTCACATTATAATATAAGTTGAATGAACATAGCTCAAATTATAGATTTCACCTTTGACATAATTCGATAACTTATCTGTAATGTTTTAAGCGAGAAAAGCTCAAAGTTACACTTAACACTACAATATTACTTGATAAAGTACCCATACGTTAGATTTCAAAATATAATATTTTAATTAAAAAAATGTTAATATTTTACATACATATATTATAATGTTATATACTTGAACTCAGTCAGCGTTGGATTTCATACTATAATATCTCTGATAAGCTAGTTCAGAACTTCTTCATATTGTGCTACATTTGAAGTAAATTAAATGTGAGACTCGGTATCGAAAACATTACTTTGATGAAACTGCTACAGTGTCGTAACTGATATTAAAATATTGTTTACTGAATTAGCTCGACTTCACTTCATGATACAGTAAAACGTTGCTTAACGAAGTTGCTTTAATATATCAAACTTAATTTTGTAGCATAGTGAAATAATATACACAGTATTCGAATGTATGGATTAAACCCCGCAGTGGAGGTTATATAACACTTAACCTTGTCGTACTGTTCACAATAATCACAGTAGGATGTTATATCCACAGCAGTGGAGGTTATATATTCAAGAGAGACTGAGTAAAATTCCAACACTTAACCTTGTCGTACTGTTCACAATAATCACAGTATGATGTTATATCCACAGCAGTGGATGTTATATATTCAAGAGAGACTGAGTAAAATTCCAACACTTAACCTTGTCGTACTGTTCACAATAATCACAGTAGGATGTTATATCCACAGCAGTGGATGTTATATATTCAAGAGAGACTGAGTAAAATTCCATTATTGTGAACAGTACGACAAGGTTAAGTGTTGGATACTGTGATTATTGTGAACAGTACGACAAGGTTAAGTGTTGGATACTGTGAACACTTAACCTTGTCGTACCGTTCACAATAATCACAGTATCCAACACTTAACCTTGTCGTACCGTTCACAATAATCACAGTATCCAACACTTAACCTTGTCGTACCGTTCACAATAATCACAGTATCCAACACTTAACCTTGTCGTACCGTTCACAATAATCACAGTACTGCCAGGAAATTTATGGTAATATGAATAAAAAAGGAGGAGCCAAGTTTAGCACATTTGTGTCTTATTTAACTTAACCGTTCTGATTAATACTTCAAATCGTCGGTGGTACTCCATAATTACAGAATTGAGGAAAACAAAGACACCTGTACGTTTCGCAAACATTTCATGTTTTCGCTCGTAGAGGCGAAAGTTTTACTGGTGAAACCAGGGTTGTAATAAATGAAATGCTTGTAAAGTACAATTCTCTTTTTTCCCCTCAATTCTGTAGTTAGCGTTTCTATCATTGGATATTTATGTATTTGTACATCTTTATGCAGATTGGCTATTTTTGTAAATTAAATGCTTAGAAAGCTTGACTATTTCGCAACTTTATATAGCGGGTTCCTTTACGCTAACCTGGCTGTTTTTTACATTTTAATTATATTGTATTTATTATTTTTGTACTGAAAACTTTAAGCAAATTATGGACTTATTAGATGATATGAAGGATGAAAAAATACTTAACTTATCTTATCTCATAATGGCGTAAATTATAATGATATTTAATGTGCATATTTTAAGTTAATCAAAGAACTATGTAAAAATAAAAGGTATTGTTGAATAGATAGTGCTACCATCTTTAGGCCAGATCTTTTATCAACTTTAATTTTACAAGGTGTTGAGAAGAAGATACATTTTATTAGTATGAAATAACTTCAATACATCCTAGAGTGTTGAAACCAGCTGTACTCTCTAGCTGAGATTAATGGGTACAAGTTAGTGTACCCATATTTCTACGTACTCCTCTTTTACTATATCATTTGCATTCCCAAGAAGAAGAAGAAGAATGTTACTACTTTTTGACTGATTATTGCTTTTGATTTATAAAAAATGTTATTATTTAGATCCGTTCAAATACATGAAAATAGTGACAACCCAGCATTTAGAATAGCTATGGGAACACCTCGGACTTGGACAAATGTTCCGCCTTTTCTTCTGAACTGGATATAGTGAATCTAGATAAGACCCTAAATGGGTAGGTATTACCAACCAACATCATTGAAATCAGATTTATAGCAGTTATTTTATTAGCGCGAACATTTGTACTGAGATTTATGAGTAATATTACTGAAGCCTTTTATTAGCTCTTGATGTGATTTATTGGAATATATACAATCATACAACTTTGGAAATGTGCTCCAAAGTTTGGCGCATAAAAGTGGGTTTTAACCGAATAAAAAAAAGGAGTATGTAATGATAAGTTCAACCTTAGCTATTTTGTGAGGTCAGATGATATAATGTGTTAGTATATCATCAGGTTTGTGCAAGAAATTTCGATGTAAGAACGGTAGGAAAGGAACATTTAAACGTTTTGATGTTGAAATTCACATTGTAATATATCTGATAAATAAACTCAGGCTTGATATTGGAATATATTCAAACATTACGTATCGAATAACAGAGTATTCTGATCAACGATACGGTTATGAACTTACAATACTGAAAATCGAGGCTAGATTACCCACGGTAGACGAAGCGCACTTATAGGTAAAACAACATGGACGCTCTAAATGAAACTTTAATACTTTTTTTCGATGTTTTAGGGTCTAGAAAAATAGTATGTATCTATGTTGTTCCTAAGACCTCGTTCTTAATATCGTACAATTTGTATATAAAATGTCTCATGTATTTGTTTACTTGTTACTGTCAGGTTTTTATGTGGGCCGCGATTCTTTAAGTAGGTGTCTGTGACTTGTTGACGACAAATTTCAACAATAAATGGACAGTACATAGTCCACTTGTTTTAAAAGAATATATTCCAAACAAGTCAACACTATTGGTTATCACAGTTGTATTTACAACTTTAAAGCAACGAGAAAAATTCCAAAGATTCGAGTAACATGACATCAAATCACAACTGTTTTACTACGCAACACACGATTCGTAAACAGTTACGTATGCAAACTTGCCATAACTATTGATTCTAAAAATACTAAATTGAAAATTCACTCTTTATAACTATCTAAAACATAATTCTCGTATTAAATTTAAATGAAGCAGTCGTGTATACCTAACAGCTCTTTATTTATATTAGCAATTAAAATTAATCAAATACATCCCGTTTTTGTTAGATGTATGAGTGTATCTATATACGTATTAAAGCGAAATTCTATGTTTGTCTGACTACTGATTCCTCGAACACTATTTGACCAATCACCACCAAACTTAGCATGGTGACTCCTATGATCCCCGGAAGTAACATGAAGGGGGAAAATTCCATCAGGTTTCCCACAAAAACTATACTTTGGCTTTTAATTTAGTTTCTGTCTTCGTGTCACACTCATTTTTTTAATTACTCAACAATATATATCGTCGGTCAGGAACACAATTATCACAATATTATTGTTAGGCAAATCTTGCTTATGTTGTACGCGTAATGTACATGTTAATTTGTGATTTATTTTTATTTCTCTGTTTTTAATAACTTCGGTGATATAATAGCAGACGGTTTAATTCAGAAACTTCTTAAGTTAGTGTTGGAAAGTTTCCAATCAATCAACCAAAAAAACTACATTACTGTTCCACACAAATGTGGTAATTTAGTTCAGGATGCACAAGAGCTAAATGATAAGGTGTTCTCTGGAGAACATCTCATCCTTTAGCTCTTGAGGTACAAGAATTGCTCTTTTACACAACCATAAATAAGTTTAACAAATATTTAATATTTGTTAAACTTATTTATGGTTGTGTAAAAGAGCAATTCTTGTACCTCAAAATGATACTGTTCATGACATAAATGACCAATTATTGCAGAATGCAAAAAGTTCCCGGACAGGAATTCACCTACAGCTTAATTGTCAGTGTTTCAGTTACAGCTGATGCTGTAAATTACCCAACTAAATTTCTAAATTCTCTTAAAACACCAGGTATGCCAGATCACATTTTGTAATTAAAGGTTGATTCACCAATAATGTTGTTGAGAAATCTTGCTCCTCCAAAATTATGTAATGGCACAAGTTTAGTTGTTAAGACATTACTGCCACGTGTTATTGAAGCAACAGTTACAACTGGTCATGTCAAAGGTGAAGATGTCTTCATTCCTTTGCTACCAAGTGATTACCCCTTTGAATTTAGAAGACCCCAATTCCCAGTTACAATTTGTTTTACAATGTCAATTAATAAGGAACAAGATCAAAGTTTAAAGGTTGCTGGATTGTTCTTAAAGCAGCTTGCTTTTCACATGGCAAATTCTATGTAGGATGTTCAAGGGTTGATCTCATCAAAACCTATTTATACAGTCAGAAGAAGGAAGAACAGCCAATGTATATCAAGAAGCTTTAATTTAGATTGTGTAATTTTTGTTTTGAAAATCAAAGGTTTAGATAAAAATCAAAATCATAGGAAAAATTGAATTTTTTAAATATACGATCTTAAAAGTAATTTCCTTGTGTTTTTAAATACCTATTTCAACTAATTTGGACACCCGAGTAGGGAATGGGTAATTCAGCTACTGGGTTATATGTTAAGACTATCTTAAACACAGAAATCACTATTGTTGTGTAACAGACGTAGTTATTAAGTAAAAACAAAAGTTTAAAATTATTGCTGGAACGAATAACTGCCACGTGGACTGATCCACTTTACGTATCTTCATCAGGTTTGAGGTTCTTCTATGTGTGTATGTTAACAGCGAGTCGTTGGAGCAGTAAAATATTAAAATCCATAAACCAGTTATAACAATGCTATTTTTCACAGGATGCAGGGGCTACCTGAGAAGACGATCACCCTCACTTTAAAACAGAAAGTTCACTGTTGATTTACTACTAGAGAGTACACGTAATACCCTTGTTGACTGGCCCACTTCCGTGAATAAACAAGAGCTAGGGAAACTAGGGAAGCTAGGGCATGAATTGCATGGTATGCCTGTATACCACACTTCATTGATTGGTATAATTGTTATGGAAACTGTATATTGAATTATTGGTTCAATTCTAGATATGGAAACAGTTACCTGAAAGGTTGGTCCGATTCTATTGACAGAAACATTACTGTGATTGTTCATGTTCTAGTTACGAAAATTGTTATGTTACGTGAATATTTGACCCAGTTATAGTTACGAAAGCTGCTACATGTGTGGTTGATCCAGTTCTATTTACAGAAACAGTTACTTCAATGATTGGTCCGATTCTAGTTACAGAAACTCTTACTATGGTTGGTCCTGTTCTAATTACAGAAAATGTTACTATGGTTGGTCCTGTTCTAGTTACAGAAACTTTTACTATGGTTGGTCCTGTTCTAGTTACAGAAACTCTTACTATGGTTGGTCCTGTTCTTATTACAGAAAATGTTACTATGGTTGGTCATATTCTAGTTAAAGAAACTGTTAATATGGTTGGTCCTGTTCTAGTTACAAAAACCGTTACTATGGTTGGTCCTGTTCCAGTTGTGAAAACTGTCACTTGTGTCATTCGTCCGATTCTTGTTACAGTAATTATTTACTGAATTGTTGGTTCTAGTTACGGAAACAGTTATTAAATTGTTGGTTCAGTTGTAGTTATAGAAGCTGCTACTTGAATAATTGTTTTATTTATAATTATAGAAACTGTTACTTGAACGGCTTGTCTGCTTCTACTTATGAAATATGCTTGAATTATTTGTCCGATTGTAGTTACGGTAACAGTTATTGGATTATTGGTCCAGTTTTTGTTAGAAGAAACTTACTAATTTAATATTTAGTTTTGTTCTGTTGGTTCTTATGGTGACCATACATTGTTGATCATTAAGTTTGTTGAACTCTGGCTTTTTATTTCTTATACGACTGGATATTTTGATTTTTTCCAGTTCTCTATTCCTTTTCTATATTTCAGTACTTTTGTATCTGTCCCAGTCAACGTGACTTCTGGGTTAATAATTGTTCACTTTTGACTAGTACTTTAGTTTTCATCAAACGTACTTCAGAAATCTGTTCTTTGGGAGGTTGTTCTGTTTTGTATTGCTCCACACGAACACGAAATTTCCCAAAATCCTTTATTTGTTTTTCCATACTTAGAAGTTTGTTTAGGATATTGATGTTAAAACACTCGCAGAACTTATTGATTTATGTCCATTCAGAAAACAATAGCTAGCGTCAAACTCAATTTTCACATATTAAACAGTTGAACTGTGACATTTGGTACTAACACTGCTCGTTCAAAATATTAAGTTTTAAATTTGTAATAGATTTATCAAAACAAAATAAAAACGCTCCACGGTAATTCAGGGCTTTAATCCGAAAATCCGATTTCGATACCTACAGTTGTCAGAAAACAGATCCCATTTTGAAGATTTGGCAAAAGAAGTTACGTTCACAACTATAATACTATAATGTGTCTAACTTCCCTCATTTCGAGTTTCATTCAACTAAGGAGTATAATGTCAATATTGTGTACTGTTGTCGTACAGTGGATAACCTTAGGAACCTAACTAACAATATATATTGGATAACTAAAGAGTTTAGTGTCAAGATTGTGTACTGTTGTCGTACAGTGGATAACCTTAGGAACCTAACTAACAATATATATATTGGATAACTAAAGAGTTTAGTGTCAAGATTGTGTACTGTTGTCGTACAGTGGATAACCTTAGGAACCTAACTAACAATATATATTGGATAACTAAAGAGTTTAGTGTCAAGATTGTGTACTGTTGTCGTACAGTGGATAACCTTAGGAACCTAACTAACAATATATATTGGATAACTAAAGAGTTTAGTGTCAAGATTGTGTACTGTTGTCGTACAGTGGATAACCTTAGGAACCTAACTAACAATATACTTTAGATGACTAAGGAGTGTTGTGTCAAGGTTATGTACTGTTGTTGTAGAGCGAACGACCTTAGGAAAGTAACTGACAATATACTTTAGATCATTGAGGAGTGTATTGTCAAGGTTGTTGTAGAGCGAACGACCTCATGTATTTGCTAGTGTATTTGACGTAACTAAGGGTTGTGGTGTAATTTGGGTCCTTAGTACCAGGACTTGCTATTGTTTGTGACATGCTGTAAACTAAATGACAAGAAACTTGTAATGATAGCATATGTTGTTGCTATTAAAGACTAGTTCAACTTCCTCGAGATATAAGAAACAGGTCTGATGTCAAATCACTGTATATACTCCAGAAATTACACCGACAGTTAT
>NW_013667990.1:0-16990 GCF_000517525.1 Limulus polyphemus | reverse complement strand
TTTGAAAACAAGGTGTTAAAAGACCCTGTTTCGTTAAAGTAAAATTTAACCTTATTTATGTTATTTTAACTCATAAATTATAAAAAAATGGTTTGTCGTAAAATTGTTGTATTGTATGCCAAACGATATTTTTTACATTCTAGTATACTTTTCTTATTTACACCAAAATGGGACGAAATTTTGTATGACTTGTTTTTTAGATTCTTAGCTCTCTCTTATGTAGAGGCTGGGCAAAAAACTATCGACAACGGGTTAATCTAAATGAAATAAATGTGTCAACATCATGCGAGTATTATACGAAAAGGAAAGGCTACTTAGACACTAGTATTTACTCACGTGGTTGATAATACTGTATACACAGCCTTGTTTGTAAGCGTGTGATATAAATGGGTTATAATGTCAATAACAGTTCTGGCGACATGACAAGACACTGTATGTTCAGGTGGGATTTTGTTGTTCTTCTTCATTAAAAAATGGAATATTTTCTAACCTTATAAAAAATAGTGCGTTATTGCATGGCTTACAATTTTAAAGAGGGGGGGGGGTAAAAAAAGAACATTCCGTCACATACCGCGGTTAAAACCTGTTGTATTATTGATATCATCGAGCTTTTTTACTAGAAAATATAGACAACAGGCTGCTTTGTGTAATCTGGGTCTAGTTACGCTATCTTTAGTGTGCACAGTACCTTCAAACGTTACAGATTATGTACAGATATTGGCTTAAACTATGAAAAACGTCAGTCAATTGAGAAACTCCTGTTTTTAAATAAATCAATACTATTTTACGACAGTTATTACCACTATCAATCGTACTCTCGTACAATGATCTATTCGTTATTTCTAATTGTGAATTAAAGTTCCTAAGCCTAAGTTTAATTCCTTTGTTCATAACATTCTGTTTTGTTTTAGAAAAATATGTTCTGTGAAGAAATAAAACTATTAATTTTCTATTTCAACTGATACATGGGTTTAAACGATTTGTCTCCGTATTGATTTCGATTAAGAACATACAAAAATTGTATTTCTGTTTTCAAAGAGTTTATAAAGGTGCTTGCTCTGTACATGAACTAAAGTTTATAAAACAAAGTAAAAAAACTGTTTGTACCAAACCCAATTGATACATGACTTTTTGAAACTCAATTATTTTCTGCAATGAAATTTTAAAAAAGCTAAAAAACTTAAGTCTTATTATCAAACTTTTACATTCTTCACGAACAAGTGATGAGTAAGTCTACAAATAAAAGTTTATTGAACTGGCACACATCTTTACGCCCATTTGTGATCATTGATTTCCCAGTCTATAAATTAATGACATTTGGAATGAAGTCTTTGTAGTAAGATGATGAAGTTTTTTAAAAACTTAGGGTTAGAACTTATACCATTTGTTAAGATAATTCTTCAAATTTCTGTGTTAATGGTCTTTTTGTATAAAACAAGTTAAACCAAAGCTGGAAAAAATGGTGTTCAAATGAAACTTATACAACTATTCATCTTGTACTTGTTTTAATTGAGAAAGTTTTTTCTTGTCGTTCTTTTCGAGTTATGATACTCAGAATCGTTTCACTTGCATTATTTTACATCTGCAATAGCACGAACGTGGTGCGTTCACAACCGTTCTGACTTTACTCGTCAAACACTGTAAGATAGGAGAGATTTTGATCTTCTATCTCTGTTATAGGACTACACGATTTTCGTTTAATATCAGCGTAATTCTTGCAAACATAGAAAAAGAAAAATAGTCTCCTCAGACTTCCAAAAAAAAAGACGTGACTGTAGGAACTCATACATAAGAGTCGTTTGTCAAGGGAACATCAACCATTTCTGGTGGGTAGCACGTGCTGCAATTTTTGAGAGTGATATCCACATAAGAATCTCTAACCTCAGTAAGAAACTAAGTCTCTAATAATGGTAGGGTGCAGACACGTTTCGTGAAGAACCTTATATCGAATAAAAATACGTCTTAAATTATTGTTGCATTGGCAACTCTAATATCAAAGAAAGCAGAGCTTGAAGAAATGGCGGTTTCACAACACATCTGATATTCATAGAACATTTTTCTTAGACCATCAAAACCGAGCTGCGCCTACTTACAAATGTTGTGATAAATGTAACTGTAGCTTAGACAAGTGGAAACTAGTAACATGGTCTGGAGCTTAGGCAAATGGAAACCAGTAATATGATCTGGAGCTTAGACAAGTGGAAACTAGTAACATGGTCTGGAGCTTAGGCAAATGGAAACCAGTAATATGATCTGGAGCTTAGACAAGTGGAAACTAGTAACATGGTCTGGAGCTTAGACAAGTGGAAACTAGTAACATGGTCTGGAGCTTAGGCAAGTGGAAACCAGTAACATGGTCTGGAGCTTAGGCAAGTGGAAACCAGTAATATGGTTTTTAGATTAGACAAGTGGAAACCAGTATTTCACTTTATTTTTCACATCGAGTCATGTAGATGACCCCGTGAGGAGCATAACTCAAAAATCCTCATAACAGCAGTCAAAGGAGGTTGTGGCTTGGTAATGGTGTGGGCAACCTACACAACCAGATGTTTGTCCATGATGGATTAATACTAATACAATATTGGTGGAATTCCTGAAGTTTATGGTCCTCCATTATTATCATAGAGTCGCCCAGGGTAAAGTAAACAACCATTTGCTGGAGTTTATTATAAATGATTGAAGTCCAGATACTACGGGGCACCTGAATATTCTTTCTTATTCTGTTGCTGCTCATGTTTATACTCTAGTTGCTGCCAAAGGGTCCTCCTACCAAAAAGAGAAGCAAGAAAAGCTTATAAGAAATTGTGTCAAGAGTCTAGTTGTTACGTTTTAAGATATTACATATTATATGCACAGTATGCTTCATAGATATTTACCTTGTTTTTGTTTACAGAAGTTAATGAGACTAACTCTATGTGCAGATAAAACTTCTAAGCACATGATATTCAAATTGTAACTTTAGTTTTTATCAGTTCAGGAAAATAACGTGACAGTAACTAACATGACAATAACTCAGCGCAATTAGGTCAGTGCGTGATATATCCTAGCTCTAATCCTTCTTGTCACTTTTGCTGTCAAAATTAAATATTATTTTATAATTAGCTGCTTTATTACGACCTCCCTCCAACACACATACACATCATTTAGTTGTAAAATATATATTGATCTTCTGAACAGCCATCTTATTGTTTGAGCCATGATTAGTTTATGTACAGTAGGAGAGAATAAAAATGTATCCTACTTTTGAATGTGAATTGGTGCCATCTAACAGGATCCTCAGTACTAATAACCATTTATTTAATCAGTTTTTGAAATAATGGATATGAAACTCTATCGATTGTAACAATCGAATATATTTTATATAGAATATATGTGACAAGCACTGGTGACTGAGGTGAGAAAAAGTACTATTAAATAGACTTGTAAAGCACAACAAACGTCAGACTGATAGTTTCTTTCAACGCGTCTCATGGTTCAGTTATCTACAAACGTAGCCTGCGATGGATAATAAAAACAGTTATATAGCAGTTGAAAACCTGTTAAAAAAACATTTATCTCACATACAAATAGGAAAGGGCGGCTTCGGTGATACTTAGAGCGTAAAGTGTGTGCAATGAATGTCTGGTGGAATCGTTTGATGTGGTCTGATGAGTGAAAGGGCGACTTCGGTGATACTTAGAGCGTAAAGTGTGTGCAATGAATGTCTGGTGGAATCGTTTGATGTGGTCTGATGAGTGAAAGGGCGGCTTCGGTGATACTTAGGTTCAAATATGTTGGTACATGATTACAGTAACGAATGTGACATTCTATTTCACTCATCAGACCACATCAAACGATTCCACCAGACATTCATTGCACACACTTTACGCTCAATTGGAGACTATAGTTTCGATGAATAGGTTGCCATCATGTCCCCTCATTCGTGTATTTTATCAATAGGTTGCCATCATGTCCCCTCATTCGTGTATTTTATCTCACTCCAAGTCCAGGCTATTAACAGTTTGAAATAAGTTACTTTTAAGTAAGGATTTTAAACCAAAGAAACCTGCTATAAAGTTTTACTATTTGTCGACGAGATAAAAGTATCAACAATTCATTATAACTTTAAAAACAAATTAAAAAATTCAGTAATTTGGATCTGAACAATAATTTGTGTTCATTACAGCTGATTTTAATGAAAAATTGAATATTTTATCCCACAATATTTACAAAAGAGTTAGGTTCGTGATAGGATTAATTTCCTATGAGAATATGTTCAACTTTTGTAAATTAATTTTACAGGAAACTATTTTATCTTTGTAAACACACCTCTATAAAAAATAAATTGAAACAGCAACATTTTTGTTTTATCTTTTTATTTGAAACTAACCTACAGTCTAAAATCCACTGTACATGCTTCAACACGTCATCTTCAAAAGATTGTACAAGTGCCCTGGAAGAATTTTTATTACATCTTTATCAGTTGCACATTCACGTTGACATCAAAGTTTTGCAGTTACCTAATAAACTTGAGATATAAACTCAACTTGACAGCTGATAACATTGCTGGCTTTAACCTTTAAAATGTGCTGTAGAATGTGGCACACTGAACTCTAGATCTCCAGTTTCATTTTATAAAATATCTGGTATCTGTGCTTTGGCGTTTGGAAGTTTTGATTTAGCCCAGGTTCATATTATGTCGGTGTCATCAAAAACTTAAATATTCATTCCTAATTTCTGAAGTGCAATAAAACGAAATATGATGTCGTGTTAGTGACATCAGTAATTAAGTGAAATTTTATCTGATTTTTCAGAAAAAGAAATAAACATAAATAAGCTGAATATCATATCACTGACATAAGGAAGAGTAAGTCAGCAAACATTTGGAACATTTTAGAAGTTGTATTACACAGAGGGATGAGTACATTTTTTTACAACGATTTCGAATCTGCAGCAAGTCACGTGACAACGCCGACGATATAAATGTGTCAGAAAGGAATGTATCAAAACTACATCTTGACATTGTTTGGTGTCCATAGGCAGTGTGATGATACCGAAAATTTTCGCTTTTGGGGAGGATATATATATATATCAAATCTTTACACATAAAATATCCATACATTCAAATCTTAAAGAGGTGTTCAAATCGTGAATTTAGAATTTCCAAGACGGGGATATCCTTTATAATTATTTTCATTACAAAACAAATTATACCCCAGCCACGGTACGGACATTGTGCCTTTTGTAACAGGTGAGCATCTACGAACATAAATGTAAGTGGTAAAAGCCGCCTATGTGCCCAAGCAACAATACCCAGCATAATCAAGAAGTATCTCTGTCTGGAAAAAGACACACAGCTCACGTGCATATAACTTTTACCCCTGACACATCCGTGAACTGTCTCATGCCTCAAGCAGGTGGAGAATGAAATGGATATTCCTGTTATTGCACACAAAGAAATGATCAAATTACCATATGCAGCGCCTGTGGATTTCTGTACGTACAGACTGTTGAAACGGGCGCTGGGAAACCGTCATAGTCGTATGTTACATGGCTTATGGAAAGCCTTCAAGGAGCAGTGATGTGCTTTTGACATGATAGCTAATTATAGCATAACTATTTTAATAACTTTAAAGTTGGATCCCGATGGTAGACAAAAAACATATAGCCCATTATGCAGCTTTGTGCTCCACGATAATGGGTTTAAGATTTGCTTTAAATGTTACCATACAAATTTAAGTTTACAAGTCTAAGCTTTGTTTTTAATATCATCATATGAGGTTAAGCCTAATAAGTATATTTTCACCTACTAGCAGGACTGTGAATCCGATGGTTTCAAGTTCGCTTCCCGTTTATGCAGAAACACGTTCCGTACTTTGTTCGAATCCATGTCACTAAACATGCTCGCCCTTTGAGCCGTAGGAGCGTTATAATTCATCGGTATATCTCATTATTCATTCGTATAAGAGTTTGCAGTGGGTGGTGTTGACTAGCTGCCTTCCCTCTAGTCTATCACTGCTAAATTAGGGACGGCTAGCGCAAGTAGCACTTGAGTAGCTTTTCAATCATTATATTCCCCACTGTTCTAGTGAATTCATGCTGAAAGCGTTAAGCAGGAAATACTTGAAGTAAAGCTGTGGATTCACAAGTTCTAAAGCAAATAACTGAAATGGGTTGAAATATCTGAGGTTTGTGTGAATGAATGCCCAATTGTAATGAAAGCTTCTTTCCAATGTACCATAAAGAGGACTTTCAGGAAACATATAATGACCCCACAAAGCGTCTATTATACACTTGTTAATGTGCAAATCCTTTCTGCAATTGCCTTGTATGTATGGCATACATTGAAAAGTCATTTTTTCTCCAAGAAGCATTTGTATTTTCAGTAAAGTGCTTCATTCCTTCCGTCTTAATTTTTTTTCAAAAACAAATTCAGTATACAATTTCTCTGTTTCCATCTCTCTCATTATGTCCAACGTCACTTACATAGTTTAACAAATTTTTATAACTCAATTAATATAAACATATATTTTGTTACGCCTTAGTGCTCCTAGGGTTACTCATTCCTAGCTCTATAGTCAGGGTTATATTCATTGTTTCTTCATTACTTCAGTATGACATCGATCAACACGATAAACAATTAACTATAGAATGACAACTCAGATAAAAAATCCATAATAAATTGAAACATTTTTGTCAGATATAACACATATACAATACTCAAGTTGAAACTTTTCAGTTACGCAGCAACAACAAACAGAAACAAATCCTTTGATACAATAAGAAACCCAAACACCATTACTCCTTAAGCAATTAGTACCTTGATACAACTTATATCTTTAATTCCAAGGCAAAACAAAAACATATAAACATCCATATGAAACATGGTCTTTTGTCTATACAATCCATTATATAATCAAATCAACAAATCCCTTTCTGCTACTCTAATAGCAAATTGATAAACCATTAAGAAAATCAATAATGGAATCAAACATGATAGTTTCACATAAGATGTATTCTTATGTATTTCCACATTTATATACTGAATAGGTACAATGACAAACAAAAAAAAATTCAAACTACAATATTTCAATCCAAGTTCATTATTATCTTATTACACGTATACATATGTTACGTCATTTACTACCTCGCCCACGATTATGTAATGTTACTAGCTATAATAAAACCAAACACTGGAATGGCGTACGAGTGAATAATTATACATATGTTACGTCATTTACTACCTCGCCCACGATTATGTAATGCTACTAGCTACAATAAAACCAAACACTGGAATGGCGTACGAGTGAATAATTATACATATGTTACATCATTTACTACCTCGCCCACGATTATGTAATGCTACTAGCTACAATAAAACCAAACACTGGAATGGCGTACGAGTGAATAATTACATAACATTCTATACTTAAATTTAGGAATCTTGTTCTGTTTAGAATTCATTTCAGAAAGTGTAGAAAATGGACCCGTTAATCATTCAGTCATAGACACCTTCTATTTCACGCAGTGTTTGTCCAGGTACAGGTGATAATCACAGAAAGTGAGTGGACGAAATGTGGGACATCCAACTTCCTCTATGTTGGTAGTCCCATGATTCTAGTAATAAGTGTGGTCTTCTCAAGTCTTCTATTAAGTCGCGAAAGTCATATTTTCCCTCCTTCCAAGCGATGTTACATAAGTTGTATATCAGTTCACGTGCCTAAGATCTTAATACGTTTCTAGAAAAGAGAGCTGTGCGTGTTTGTCTTGCCTGTATAACAATATTTTACTGTCAATTATTTTATAACATATACATCGACCACCTTAAACCCTTCGATTGCTATAATAGCCAATTTCTGTTTACACAGCCTGAAAGTGTAATTCAGGAGGGACAGATCGATATGTTGTCAACATTAACAGTGTCTTATAATAAGCTTTCGGTTCATGTTTTCTTCAGTATCGTTCCATCATGTTCATGTTCGAGTTCAATTTGTTTCCAAATTTACGTAGATATCCTATATTTTCAAGTTACCGATTCACTATCACCACTAACTGAGCATGGTTGACGTCACAGCTTCGTTATTTCTAATACTGCTCTACTGTTACTTTCCTTGTTGTTCCTCAGGTTTCGTCACTCGTTCTCACTGATGCTTAAAGTAACCCTATTAATTTTATGATATAATACCTATTAGTCTATGAAATATTGTCATCAAGCTGTGTAGTCCGTCTATGTCTAATATACATTCGATGACTCACAGTCATTTCAGTTCAGTTACTTCTGTAGCTTCAGAGTATGATATTTTATTCATCTATCTCTCTGGATTCTTCTTCTTTAAGAGCCCATCTAACTTCAGCATCGTGATAAACGCTAGTTTATCTAGTGACTGCAGTAATAGTATGCTCGCTAGGATTACTTCTATGCACACCATTCTCAATGCTGTATTCAATGACTTCCACTTATCTATTTCATGTTGCCCTGTTGTAGCTCTGAAATGCTCTATATGCAGATATAGTTTAATATTATTTAATTGTTAATCCTGAATGCTTAGAGGTCAAATGCTGAATTTGTTCTAGAACATCTCTCAGCACTTTTATTCCTCTAATTAATTGCGATTCTTCGTCTGTTAATTGTTATTGTAATCAGGTAATTTTATGTGTAATTGAACTATTGTGTACTTAGTTTTACTTCTGAAACTGGAAGGTAACGTTATCCCTTGTCCATGTTCTGAGCAATTTCTGGCTAAGTTTAGACATCTGCTCTCTCTCTTAATCTAATCAATTTAGTCCGATAATCGAATTGGGGTACATCAGATTTCGGGCAAACTACCGATGAAGTCAGTTCATTTCTCACATTAAACAACCATAAGTTCTTGTCTTAAAAAGAAAAGTGATTTAAAGTTACTCACTCTTTACTCCCACAATTCTGTTATTTTATTTTATATTCCTGCAAAAATCACATAATTACAAGTTATGACGGGTACTGAATAAATTCCAGAATTAGGGTCACATATTTTGATAGTTGCCTATATGCTCTTTAACATATCTTCTTCTGTTAAATCTTGGTAAGTGCTTTCTATGATTAAAGCCAATGAATTATTCAATGCTAAGGGGAAAGATGTTACTCAGTGTAGTTTAAATATTTTATCTGTTTATTTTAAGGGTATCTCTATAAACGTATATAACGTGTCTCTTACTATACATGCCTTTATATCAGCCCATTATTCTGAATTCTTGCATTAAAAACTAAAATTTCAGCCCCTACTTCGTGTATCTCGGTTTCTTCTACCCTAGCATGTATTAATATATCAGTGATATTCACTGAAGCTCTGGATAGTTCCTTAGTTCCTGATCATGTAATTAAATTGTTTGAGTTCAATAATCCATAATAGTGGCTTGTTCGTCTGTCAAATGAATAATTTCTTTTGAGGTTTGTCTCTGATAATCTACTTTCTTATTTAGTTCCCTTAAAGCGTATGCAGTTGCCATTGCAAATAGAGATTTCAGAATACTTTTACCAGCATAAATTAAACCTCGTTTTGGTCGATTCCGATCTGATATCGATACACTATATTTTATATCATTTAATTCGAG
Source organism: Limulus polyphemus (assembly GCF_000517525.1). NCBI lineage: Eukaryota > Metazoa > Arthropoda > Merostomata > Xiphosura > Limulidae > Limulus > Limulus polyphemus. The sequence goes on along the minus strand of NW_013667990.1, from coordinate 7,420 downwards.
TAGAAGTTCATTTATATCATCACGGTTTTTCCTAATGAGTTATTGATAAGTTCGTATCAGCCCTGTCTGCTTTACTTTAAATACATTCATGACAACTACTCCCTGACTCGTAAATAATATTTCGTCGTCTGTATCTGACTTAAAACTTTCGCTGGTATATCGGTTAAGTGATCTTTCGAACATGTCTAACTAATTTCACTGGCGAATTAATAATCTGATGTACTACAACAATGGGATGCTTCTGATAATTATCCACTTATCACCAGACAAAATAAAAGTACCTTCTTCCACAAATACAAGTCCTACTTTACTTTCCATAGGCACGATACTTATATTCTGTTCCATCATAGTTCTAAACATCAGTACCACAAGGATCCTTGTAAACCTAAAACTATGTATATGCTTTATTTGCATAACTACAACGGCTAGGATACATATACTTTATGTACACGAAATATAATCTTATTCTACTTGTCTCAAGTATATCTTTTGAGATATTCTATCATATTTTAATAATCATCTATTACACTATCTCTTAACCCTATCTGCGTCATTATAGACTACCTTTATGCCGTGTTTTGTTCCATGCTTAATGACTTGAAGGTGAAACCTTAATCATCTTGTCCTTGAACCGCTATTTGCACTCTTGACCTAATATCGTATCTAGGTGGTCACAGTTGTCATTGGGGTGCTTGGTATGTCTTCTGGTAAGGGAGTACAATGCCCATTCCCAACGTCAATAGCTGGGGTATCATCTGATATGATTACTTCGTGTCCTAGTACCATCATCTTCTAATACGGGTTCTGCCTTCATAATTTCGTCCTCATCATCAGGAATTAATTTGATTTCACTTTAATCCTTAGTTTTCTCTTACAGATCCTTGCCTTGATCCTTTACTTCAGTCTCCTTCGTTTATTGTTCATGCTGATAAGGTTTAATATATTTTACTCTTTTCAACCAATTAACGTGGTCTAATTGATTACTTTTACTATATATTTCCCGAATCTAGAAAATGACTGGACTCGTTTGTTTAATTACTCTGAATGGACCTTTCCACAATCTAGCCAATATTTTCGTATTTCCCTTTTTCAACAATGAGTGTATATAACAACACTTTGTCTGCTAGCTTGATTTTGCTTGGTTGTGCCTTTTTCTTTAATTGTACTTTTATTGATGTAAAATGAGTGTTGTAACTCTAAATCTCCTAGTTTTATGTGAACACTATACTCGCCTAACGTCTTAACAGGGTGTCCTGTTATAGAAGTTAAAATATGTTTAGAAATTTATTTCCATGTATTACTTAAATGTCGAATTTTCGTCCAATACTTTTGCACTTAGTATAGAAAATCGAGTGCCTGTGCCAGTTAACAGCCAAAATTTTATACTCTTGATTTTTAGTGTTATTGAAGTAATTTTGCTAACACTATTAACATTCAATCTTTTATTCAAACTGCCAGACTTATCTCTACTTTTGTTCCGTAATTCCAGCTATAATTACGTTTTTTGATTCTACCACAGATGTAAAGTTCCTTTTATTTCTTGGGAACCTTCATCTGAAAGTCCCAGCCTTTGGGGCTTTTCTATTCCCTGACTTTGGCAGGGGTCTGCAAGTTCGAACCAGGTGGCCTTTCACTCCACAGTTAAAACATGCTATCTGCTCATTTCTTTTCTGATAACAGTTTTTCACCATATGTGCAACCTTGCCACAGTTAAAGCACTTTAAGCTGTCAGGCTTATTCTACTTATTTCGCCAGCTTGTTTTATCATTTCTGCTACCACTTATCATACTTACAGTAGAATACTGAGGCTTGTAGATTTGTTTCTCACGTAGCTCATCTCGTGTCGCTATCTCGATTAAGTCTAGCAGAGTAGCATTGGGCATGTTTGCTTCATTAGCATTTCTTCTGTTTATATTGCTGATCAGACCTCCTTCATAGTCTGACTTCAAAATATCCAGTATTATCAGCTCATTGGCATGTTTATAAGCTCTGTGCAATCTGTAATTTATGGCCAAACACTCTAATTGATCCCCCTCTCTGTTGAGTGAAGCTGTGTATTTGCATTAGTATTCTGTTAGGTTTCTCTTGCTTTTTGTATCCCTGTACTAGCCTGCATACTAAGTTCTGAAAATCTACAGTTCATCATAAGCTCTAATGTAATATTTGGCTGCTTTTTCCATTCATAACCTCAGTATATCAGCTTTTTATGTGTCTGTCCAGCCCAAAATTCTCGTGGTTTCGTTTACTGCATCTATGAAACTTTCTGTGTCCTCATCAAATTTGCCATGAAACAGTAGTATACTTCTTTATGATTATACTACTTAATACTGAGACTAACATTGCCCGAAATCTTGTCACCACTTGTAACAGGTGAGCCAAAAAGGCTAGTCATTGGGATTGGCCTTCCACAAGTGACAAAGATCCAAAGAGACAGTCATGTGTTTAGTGGAGTGAGCACACAAGCCATCAACTAGAGGAATTTGCGTTTGAAACAAAGAAACTGACGTGAAGTCTGATAATACAACAACAAACAATACTTTATTCAATCTCCATATCCAAAATATCTGAATATTCGTTGATATCAAAAGCACCGAAATTATCTTGGAATACTTCTACATCAAAGGTGTCAAATTCTTCATTCCACACATGTAATTGCTCATTAATTAAACCTTCTATAAAATTGATTAATTCTGACACTATACAGAACAAATTATCCAATAAACTTTGGCATGAAATATGTTTAGACATCTTGCTTAAAACTTCTTATCAGTATAGTTCCTTCAACATCGTAATATTTCACACAGGGAACATTATATGTTATACTTTGCTAAACTAGAGATGGTAGCATTCTATACTTACAGAAAGTTTGTCTGACTAAATTTATGAAGTGGTTGGAAAATGACCATCTTCTTCTAATTGGTATGAAGTAGGCTGGCTTCTTGATTCTTCAGAGAGAACTGGTGCAGGTTTGACTGCCCTCATAAAATGCTGGAGAGAAATAGCTTTAGACCCAAACATGAGGTTTTATGTTTTTTTCGTATTCTCAAATAGCTCTTTATGTCCAGTTTACAAGTAGGTGCTTCATTCAATTGGTTTAATTTTCTTGATTCATTGAACCAAAACCAAAACTGGGCATTAATTGGATATGGCCAGAAGTTGTTAACCAGCTGCCTATTTGCACGTGTCTCTCCTTTTTGTTTATCAATTCACTTCTGCAGTTAGTGCAAGTGACATAAACTTTTCTGTAGCCTTCCTCTTTGCTGCAATCACGTCTGTTTATACAGACACAACGAATCACTGGTATCTAGTTGTGATAATGTAATGATGTTACCATTGGAAATGCATCTCAGTCAAGTTTTATATCTTACTTTAACAAAAACATTCCCATATCTGTATAAAGCTTGTTAATGTGCAAATTCTTTCCACAATTGCTTTGTGTGTATGGTATACATAGAGAAGTCAATTTTTTCTCCTAGAAGCATTTGTAGTTTCGATAAAATGCCTCAAATGCTTCACTACCATATAACATAATAACAGAGTTTTAGTTTTTACATCTTAAACGTTAACCAAATTGTTATAAGATTTACAAAAATTAGGAAAGTTCATTGTATTAGAAGGGATGAGAGAATGTTATCCACTCTTGAAGTATTTCTGCAATCATCGATGAAAACACGTTCTTTTGATAGTAAATAGCTGTACAACATGGACCCTCTTTCTGCTGCAATCTATTTTTGTCGGCGTAAAGAAATGAATTCAGGCACCCGTGCTTGATGGCAGTTTCGAAGTCTCATGACGAGATTGTCAGTGTACATGACAAGGGTCTGTCAAATGTAGACAAGCACTGTACAGTATGGTAGTCAACTAGATAGTTCTTATTTAAGTTACAGAGTAAAAAAAAATCTTATGTATAATTTATACACAATGTATGATGACTTTCTTGAATTATGGAAATGTCCAAATGCATGACAATAAGACTTTTAATATTTTTCTTTCCAAATCTTTCTTTATTAACCTTTTACTATGGGTTTACAATGAGAAGAAACGTAATAGTATCTTAAACTTAATTTAATATATGTAAATAAACTTTCATGAATTATGAAAAAAGAACGCATTCAAAGGAGTGCTATGTATAAACACGTATTTAAGAAATGAAGGACACAAAGTTTAGACAATATTTGTCCTGTCATAACTGACTATGGTTGAAATACAAGAATTGCACACTATCGTTCATTTGTGTGTGAAATTCTATATTGGTGAACTAATAAGTTTAATTGTTATAGTGTACAAAAACTCCTTTTGAAATTTCAAGAGATACAGAAATAAAATTTCAGACTTGTCAACAAATATTTAAACTAGTATATGTTTGAATGTGCCATGACTTTAGTACGATATATTCTCGTACATTTCCAATATTATTACAAACTATATATACATGCATGTGTATGTGTGTGTATATGTTTTACAAATTTTTCTATTTCCAAACAATTACTTTTAATATTATTGATCCTATATTGTGCCAGTTTTAAGAGAGGACTTGTTGTTTGGCCACGTGACGACCTCTCCAGCCCTTTGGATTTTCTAAGAATCAATGTTTATCAACACCATACGAGTTGGACCTCTTAGACAGTATTATAGTGAGACAAAAATCTGTGCAAGATAATCGTTGCAGTCATTTTGATTTACGCATAGAGAGAGTTCGTTTATAATTTGTATTCTAAAGCCACAAAGGTTTATCCATAAAGCTCCACATCAGCAAAAAACAAATTCTAGACAAAGATTTGTGAAATAACCTACAGAGAGGTAAGAATAGCTATAGTTAAACATAACTATTTACATAAATCCCTTAAACTTTAAAAAAAAAATCAACTTATGAAGCTAAACATGAGATTTAAATAATCATCCTTTTCAGGACAACAATTGTAATAAATATGTTATGGAAATTAAATATAGAAGTAAAAACTCTACTATATTACATTAAATGTGTACTAAGTCATAAAAACAATCAGCTATACTAACTGCTCGTTCAGTATTTTTAAAACTAAACAGTATGATAAAAACTTTTAGCAGATTGTTAAATGTGTTAGTAACACTATCTGCCTATATAAACACATGTAATGCAGTTAAATGTATAAAATAAAACTATAAGCATAACTTGAGACAAGTTAAAATCTGTATGCAATCCTACAGAAGTATAGTAACACCCCGCCTAAAGATACGCTATCTGCCTTTGTAATACAAATAAATTTGTAAATGAAAACTATAAAGTAACTGTCAACATGTATAAAATGAAATATTTAGTCAAGAACTCATTCGCTGTTATACACAATACAACAAATACAAATTATATATATATGGGTAGAGGAATAGCATAATAATATATTTAACCCATAAAGCCAAACTAATGAAACATGTGTATAAAGTGAAACATTAAAATTGTATGTTAAATTATTGTATGATATTTATAGATGTTATCAAGAAAAATCTGTTATTTTCAGGATAGATATTTGTAAAGAGAATGCTATGCAAATAAGATGAATTGATCATCCTATGAACTATGGTAACACTGTCTTTAGTAGCATCATCTGAGTATAGTAACACTATCCGCCTATAGAAACAGTATCTGCCATTCTAAGACATACATATCATTTTCCTGTAGAATCTTAGTGACACTTAGTAATACCATCTGTCTTTTTTAAAAACATATGCAATTAAATATATACATGAAAACTATAAAAATATGTCGAGATGAGTTGAAATATATATGTAGTACTAGGAAAGTATAGTAACACTGTCCACCTATAGAACCTTAGTAACATCATCCATCTTTGTAAAACAGATGTAATACAATTAAATATATAAAAGAAAACTATAAACATGAGTTGAGACATGTTGAAATCTGTATACAATCCTACGGAAGTATAGTAACACTGTTTGCCTATCAAAACTGATCAGTCTAGAAACATCACAACTGATATCTAATAAGCTACGAACACTATAGAAATGTATTTGATGCTCTCACAAGATTTGTGCACATGAAAGAAGTTTGGAAGTGTGTTTGGCAGTGATCAAATACTTGACCATGCAGAAAAACACCTTTACATCATCAATCTGGATTGGAGTCATAAATCTGGTAGCCACTGGATCAGTACTTACTTTGAAGAGGATGAGAAAGGAAAATATTTTGACCCATTAGGACTGCCTCCGCATAACCTCAAAATAAGAAAATGCATCAAGAACTGCTAATGAGAATTTATAACAAAAACGTACTGCACGGACCATATTCGTCTGTGTGCAGACAATATTGCATACATTATGCTTAGTTTACTGACTTTTAAATTCAGTGACACACAAAAGCTGATAATCAGCAGTTAAGTTTAAGTATAGTGAATGTAGTTTTATTTTGGTTGTATGGCATATTTTATACATCATACAGTAAATGTGATGGATTTATAAAATGTGAAAGAATATATGTCTTTTGTTGTAGACCGTATCTTATATTATAAGAAATAATAAAAACATAAAAAATTTAAATATTATGTCAAGAACTATTCATTGATAATAACAACTATTTACAAACTTTTGTTTAATCTTTCATGGTATGACACATTACGATTTTTGATTTTATATAACAACATTGATACAGTGTCACTGCCCTCAGCAAAAGGTCATGACTTCAGCTGTGAACTTTAGCCTGTCATTGGTTCTTAAGTTCGAAAACTTGCATATAATGATGGGGGTTTCAGCCTTTGACCAAAGAGCACGGCACATGTTTTTACATACCAGCCTGGTCAACTTGCCATCAGCTATGATGCATAAGATTATATCAAGTAAGCAATATGGTTGAAAGAGTCCACACTGTTTGGAGTTTGTATATGTGACCTTTCTATGATCTGATGTTAATCTCAGACAAAAATAGAAATGGTATTAGTTTTAGTAGAGATCTGTCAGCATACACATAAAGGTGAGATTATAATTTTAGTTTTTGCAATAGTAATAGTTAAACATAGCTATTTATCTAGATCCTTTCAAACCAAACTTTATTGGTTAATTTCTAACAATTATTTAGAGATATAAAATTGTGAAAACTATAAACAACTTAACATAAGAAAAATCATCAAGAAGAAGTATCTATCGTGGACAAATAGTACTGTAAGGACCACACCGAAATATCTTCCAGTGCAATATGAAATTAATATTGATTTCACGAAATAACTGTGTTTACTGTAATATGAAAAACTATATTTTTGTCTTTTATAAAACAAATAACTTTAATTTTCCATTCGTTTATTATTTGATTAAACACAGATTGAATAATAAATCTATATAATATGTGTGATAAAAGCTTTTACATAACATATGTGATGGTGTTATAATAGTTGCCTCATTCAAAGACGTTTTAGGATGTATGAAGATAAATTAT
>NW_013667989.1:173657-186589 GCF_000517525.1 Limulus polyphemus | reverse complement strand
ACGTGACGCTGGTAACACGTGATGATATTCTCAAAGGATCATGAATTTTCCTGGCAACTCTAGTCTGTCCCAGGCACCCTTTTTTTTGTATATAAGCCCGGCAAATAAAGCGGAGAGAGGAATTGCAGATAGATAGATATAGAGACAGATAATTGAGTCAAGCAAGCGGTAGTGACGGTAATATAAAGTGTGTGTTTTGTTATCGAGATTGCAAACATATTGACTGTGGAAATTCTGTGTATTATAAAGTTATATGTAGAAAGAATAAACTAGTTTTAATTAATAAAGGACTTGTATCGCTGAAGTTCCTCGGAAGGAATTTATACCGGAAATTAACAAACGAGCAGATACGTAACATCTACTTAAGTTTTAAGTATCTGTTTAAGTTCACTAGTGAGCCAATAATATACAACTTGTTTCACAGGATAGTAGCATCTAAGTTATAATTTAAAGTATGTGTTCTTATCATTGTTACTTTGTAAGGTTGAATGGAGAGTTAAACTTAATGTGTTATATTTTAACTTGGGGATACTTACTGTTTGTAATTATCTTATTTTCATATGCTAACCCATGTTACGAGAAGGGGGCACATGCTATAGCAAGAGCCAGTTATTTAATAACGTTTTCATTGCTCTTGCTCAGAGGCATCGCTAGGAACATATAATATTCGGGGCTAGGGCCCACATGCGTGGGAATTTTCAGAGTTTCAGTATGATATCGAATATGGTTTTTTATTCGGATTTTTGAAGACCCCAACTGGGGATTCGGAGTACTGTTAAGTAGAATAGGGACACGGGCCCCGTGTGCCAGCGCCGAGGGACGCCTCTGCTATTGCAAGTCATGATCATTTGCCCTTCATTGGGTACTAATACTTTGTTGTTTGTTTTTCTTTAAACTTTCAAGATTTAATTCAAATATTGGTTCCTTGTGTATATCTGCGTATCCTGTCTCATTCTTTGTAGCCCACTCTTCACAAAACCCTAAATAAGAGATTCACGAATCTCCTGTTTTTGTGGGCTTGGCCTTCTCTGCTTTGCTGGGAATCCTCGAGATACCACACAAATGAAACATATTCTACTAAAATTATACCAGACTCTCCGAAGACTAAATAAATAAAGGCCAAATAGCATTTGTCATATTATAATTGTCATGGTTTCCTTCTTTTCTTTTTGAAATCGAATCTTTTATTTTCGTTTCTTTATATATATATATATATATATAAAACATTTCTGTACTTCTTAGATAAATGTCACATAGAATGTTGAGAAATGTATTATATAAAGTGCTTTAAAAGTTACCCCACCCAAATTTATAAATGAACTTAATGATGTATTTGATATTTTATTGTTGTGTCATGGTAGTAAATGGGTTGAAGTTAAGCTACAAATTTGTATGTTATCTTAAAACGGTGGAATTTACACCGGCCACACGTAAGTTAACTTAAGGCATGGTTTAACTATCAATCGCTTTTTAACTTGTTTTCTTAACATATCTTTTTGAACAATTTTTACAAATAACTTTTATTAAAATGACGTAACCTGTCAATCAAGTTCTGAAAATCCTATATAGAAAAAGCCGAAAATATCGTTCATGATTGAAAAGGCTTTAGTTTTCTTGTCTATTGATTTATGATATTATGAACTCCTTATCAGTTTGTTTTATACAATTTGTTTCATTCAGTTCTGAACTTCTGGGGCATACAACTATGTAATAACTTTTACCTAAACAGTTATAATAAATAATAAAAAACTTTAATTATTAGTAACAGGCAAACTACAAAAAAGCTCCCATGACAATTATGACAAAAATTGGGCACCATCGCTGTTAGCTATGTTTTCGTCCTTTATCCCAAGAACACCTAATGAGATTGGACCTGCTTAGCGAGATTGCCGAAACAGAATTGTCATATGTAAAGTTTCGTGTACCATGCCTTTCATATTTGATCAATGTAGTTATTACTATTCAAAAAAATAACAAAAAACTGTTTAGTTAATACTATGAATAACCAGAAATACACATTGGATTAATTAAACTCAATGCAAAAAATTACTATAAATTACGCGTGTTCATAAACTTAAGAACAAGCTTAACGGCTTGTATGTTTTATTTTGAAAAGAACAATAATAAAATATCGCATTTCATCGAATATATTTCATTAACCGGTGATTTATAAAAAAATCATGATTTTTCGTTGTCTTTTTACTTTTAAATCCAGGTTAAAACAAATAAAATCGCTTCAGATATAGGCGCACATGAGCAAATTAGACTTACAATCACTCATCTGTGAAGTATACAAGAAACAACAACAAAATCTTCAACGAAGGAGCTATCCACGCCCTTCCCGCCAAGGTACATATATATACGAACATTCATATTAATTATATCGATGGCAATAAATAGTAACTAAAAAAGTGAAAATCCTGTTGAATGTCACGATAAGCAAGTAAAAGGAAATAAAATTCAGGGAAAGGGCAGTTTACAAAGGGATATTTATATTATTAAATAAAGGAAATATCTCTCAATTCCATTGTAGTTATTCAATATTAGTGTATTTTTAATGCTTCTCCGTTTATCTTTTTACAGGTTTAGTTTCTCATAGTATATATATATATATATATATATAGTTTCATTCTGCAACGTTTCCTTAGATATTGAACCTAGAAAAGCGACGTACCAGAATGCCTTAAGCGTCTGGGCCGTTAGGCTTCATCTGTTAAGGCTGTATGGAACGCGCGGTACGCCAAGGTCAATTGGGGAGCGTTAGCGTTAACCAATTGTAGCATCTGAGACTTTTAAAAGAAATTTCAAACCTTGAGCGCGTAAACTACGAGAGCAGGCAGGTAAAACGGTTTGAACTATATAGTAAGCTGTATTTAAATATTTAACCATTATCTATGGTGCTTTATAATCACAGAATGAACAGTTTGCAGTATTATTAAGGGATATTTTATAGCAAATAATATTATGCAAGTATGGTTTTAATCGAAAGGTAAGTCATGAAAGACTTATTTGTGTTGCGAAGGTTCCGTCAAACATCAAAGTGTGCTTTACGGGGTGTAAGACTAAGCACAGAGTATTACCTCTCAAAACGGAGGCATAATTCCTACAGTTGATACGAGTACAGTAAGACACAAATTATTACTATGATTTTTTTTCTTTTGGATACGATGTCAGTGCAGTCAAAGTATTTATTTGTTATATATCTAAATATTACTTTGTTACCGTACTTTAATTCCAATTTATATATGTTACAGAAATGAAAAAAAGTGTAATGTAATACAATAATGTGCTATACATATTTTGTCTTTATTTTTTATGTACTTCCTAGTTTATTATATATATATATACATACATATTTATTTATTCCCATAAGTAAGCCAGTGTTTATTCTCTTTCATTCGCTCTTTCTGTGTCAATGTTTGGTGACGTGGGAGGGTCAGGTTCAGCCTAGACCTCTTCCTACCTCCATGACGTAGGAAAAATAATTTATGGCTAGCATATTACTCTGTACTTCAATGCGTGGTGATCAAGGTAATTTGAGAAGTTAATCAGTTTGATGAGAACATGTTTGTAATGGTGAATTAACCTAGATTTGCAGATATTAATGAATAGGACTTCCAGGTTAGGATGGATTTTTTGGGAGTATTTTCTAACCAAAATGTTGCAGGGAATATATCTTCGTCTTCAGAAGTTGTCTGAGTAGAAATTAGTGAGGAGGACTTCCAGGTTAGGGTAGATTTTTTTCGGGGGTATTTTATAACTTAGATGTCGCATCATTACGGGATTATATCTTCGTCTTCAGAAGCACTTGGATTCTTCTTCAGGATTTGTCTTGTTTTGATAGTAGTTTGAGTGTTCTTGTTTGAAAACATAACTGGAACAAAAGGCATGTGGATTTTTGGATCTAGAATTTGTGAGGCTTGGCTGGTTTATTGAGTAGACATGCTTTTTGGAACGGAAATTTTCTTCCTCTTATACAGGAGAGTTGGATTGGTCTAGCAAGAAGACGTGAAGTTGATGAAGAAGAAAGACATACCGCGTATTCTTTGGGAGAATGGAATTTAGTTCGTGATAATTCGGCACTTTAAGTGAAAGTGATCTCCGAAGATACCTTTCGCTGTTAATGTTCAGCTTTGTGAATAATTGTTTTATGCGTTTAGTTGCAAGATCAGTGTAACATGAAAATATTCAATAAACGGTGTGTGGAGAATGTCCAGTTTCAATGAAAGAGTAGGATACATCTGTAAGAATTAAAGATAAGTCTATCGAAAATAAAAGCTGTATAAATCCTGCAGAAGCGGTTGTAGGATGACATATTAAAGTGTAGCCTACATTTAACCGACTAAGGTTAAGGTAGGCGCGTGAGTGGTTGGCTTATGATGAATGCCGCCTCTACGTAGTCGACGGATAGAGCTTGTCAGAAGGTTAGAAACTTGAGTACGGAAGTACATTATGCTAATCCAACAGTAAACTGACAAAGAAAGAGATATAACACAATATTAGTCTGTCTTCTTCAGGTATTGTAGTATGTTCTCACATAACGTAATTTTCATTACGTTATAAATCGTTGTTTGTCAATTCACTATAGAAGGTTAGAAGTTGAAGTCCTGATATGCGTTTTGCTATTTCTAGCGAGGAGGAAGAAGGAATAAAACCTTCAAAAATGAGGGTTTGGAGAATTAGTGACATTTGCGAGCGTGTAATTTAGTCGTCAGTGTAGGTTCTTCACAATGTTAAAACAAAGTGTTTCAAAAAACACGTACGATTTGGTTTTACTTGAGCTGACCTCTCACGGCCTGAAAATAAACTCGCTTCGTTGCGAAAATATAAAAGGTTTTTCGATTCTTCCGCTAGATGTGTTATTTATTGTGCGTTTTTCTTTTAGTGGTATAAATTGCAGTATAAAATATATCAGTTCACATTATGTCATGCATACCAAGAATAACATCTTAGCTAGCTGAGAATATTAATTAAGAGTTGTATCAGCTCATCTTAATCAGAGGTTGAAATTATAACTAAGCTTTACATGAATATAAGTGGGAGAACTTCATTTATGTGTCTTTAAAATCATGTAAAGTTCTCTTTCTTAAATGTTCCTGATACAGATAAGCTGATGAAACTTACAGCACGTCCTTTAAAAGTTCTACAAATATCCGAATATTTTCCGTAGTTAAAGAAGTGTATCATTACAGAAAGGAACAGTTAATACTAACCTTAAATTAATATAGAATGGAACTGCTTTAATAATTAAATTACAAAAACAAACAAACAAAACCAGAAAAGAATAATTCATCTTGCTTTAGGCTTTCCATCTTGTTTCCTTCTAAAGAGTGCCAGACTGTCAATCAGAGAGCGTATGATTCGTGTATCGTAACCGCGCTCCACACTTTCGGGTCTTGGACGCGTTATAAGAGAGACGATATAATCCCATTATTTGATTAGAGTAGCCCAAGACTTGGCGGTGGGTGCTGTTGATTAGCTGCCTTACCTCTAACCTATCAGCGCGAAATTAAAGACGTTTTTCGCGAGTAACTGAAATAATCAGTTCTCATAAAGAAAATAAACTTGTTGAATGTGTTAGAGAGAAATGGTATTGTTACGTCTCCGTTCGTTAGTTAATTTTTCCGTAAATTTCGTTCCGGCGAAACTTTAGCGACACAAGTCCTTTCTTAAATAAAACTGGTTTATTCTTTCTGAATACAACTTTGCAATACACTTAATTTCCACAGTCGCGCTATAACAAACGCTATAATCCGTTATGTCTAGAAGCGAGTGGCGTGTTAGTAGCGTCACGTGACTTCCGCTGTCGTAATAGTATAATGAAATTCATTGAAGCTCCGATTTTTGTCAGATAACTTTATAATTCATAAATATTGTCAGATATATATTAAATGAAAAATATACACAAAAATATATTTACAATCACTTTTGCAAATACATTATTTAAAACACATAAGCTCCCAGTGGCACAGCGGTATGTCTGCGGACTTATAATGCTAGAATCCGGGTTTCGATACTCGTGATGGGCAGAGCACAGATAGCCCATTGTGTAGCTTTATGCTTAATTATAAACAAACAAAACACGCACAAAGGTTAATGACAACAATACAGTTACTATCATGTAGATAAATTATAAATATTATCTTATTCAGTTGACATCACCACATTTTATCATCTGATATCGTAGTCATCACTTTAATGTCCATATAACCTTTTCGAGTTATGGCTTTGCTTTTTTGTAATATTATTCTTCATCATTACTTTTTTTACTTGAAATGTCTACACAGTTCATAGTCATAGATAAAATTACCCTAAAAAGGTTAGATATTTATTTTAATTGAAAGAAAACTCTATGTTATAAGTAAGTTGAACTGTTTTCTCTCTTTATTATTACATTCATTATCAATAACAGGTTTAATAAATCTATTTTTTTACTATTTATTATTATAACATGTTTTTATCAGAAGGGTTATTTTGCATTATTAGCTTAATATGTGGGTTTATGACTAAATTAAATATTTTAAGCTGCCCGAGCATCGTTAGATATTAATGGGATTACGGCCGAAAATATCGTTAACAGCGAAGGGTACCCAGCTGATGAAACAATGCATTATGATAATTGTAAGTAAAAACATAAGAACGGTATATCAAGTTAGTTATATTTATTACTGGGATGATTTTTTAGCTCTTACCTGTGTAGGTAGCTTTCTTTGATCAGAAGCTAATAAGAACTGAACATTTTAGACATACTGACTTTCATCACGTTGCCTACATTTAAACGAGAAGATAGTATACAACACAACAGGTGTTTTTTCTCAAGTTTGCAAGTGTTTGGTGTTTATGGTCTATTTTTCTGTGATATTTCTCCCTTTCAGGTACGTTTTATTATAAACTCTAGTAAAACAAGTGAGAAATAACTACTAGCAATGGAGGATCACAATCGTACGAAAATAGAAACAACTCTACAAGCCAAGAGATCAAAGGTTCCTTTTTGGGTGCGTTTACCAGGAATTACCAGGAAGAATCACCATTTTCAAGAAAATCCTCTTCGATCTCCTACATCAAAATCTGTTTCTCTTATTGGAGCATCAAGAATTCCAAGCACTGTCAAACGATCTGAAAAACGGGTGTTGGAAGACTGTTCCGTGGCTCAGAACGTAACACTTAACACTTATAAAAACAGTCAAAACTGCAATAGACCTCAACATAAACTGTCTAGTGCACAAAATCAGGAAAAAGCAACTGGTGAGACTTTCCCATATCCCCTTAGTTACACCAAGAAATCACGGTCCAAATTAAGCGCAAGCGAATCTTCCATAAGCTCATTGTTGGATAAAGTTTCACAGTGCAGTTTTTATTCCTGGAAATCTAGTTCTTCAGCCCGTTTTGGTTTCACAAAATCAGTTCCCAAGAAGGAGCAGGCAATCAGCGGTGCATACAACACACGATGTAAAGATGAGTCCATGAAGTCTAAGTATTGTCAAAATCGTGTAAAACGTTGTGATCACCCCACAGTTGCAGGTAGAATGTCAGACGACAAGGAAAATATTGGTATCAGATATCCACACATATTCCAAACATCAAAAAATATTTCAGCTTTGAAATCAAATAGATTTTTTCTAACTGAAAATTCTAATTGTTCACAAGTTGTATCCGATAAAGCGCTCGCAGCTACTACTACTGGCGGAGATCTAACAAATCACAAACTTCCTCAATCTAAGCTACAAAAATCCGAAAAAAGTCACATCACTTCAAAGTTTCTTCCTCGAACATCCACAGCCTTAGAAGTAGGGAGGAGGACAAACATTCCACTTCCGGTATTAATGGAATCAACCATCGTGCAAGAGGAAAATGTGTCAAAAAAAGAAAAGGTAAGCTGTAAAAAATGTAAAGAACGAAGTAAAAAAAACTGCGAAGCAGCGACTAATGTACAACGACGAATGGAAGGTACCAATAACTTCAAGAAGATATGTGACAAACAAGTATGTAAAACAAACACTGAACACCAGGAAGTTAAGAAATCTATTAAGAAGTGTCAGCAAAAAGATAAAGAAAACGTTTCTTGTTCAACGAAACTTTCTCAACACACTAATCAAACAAAGATCCCTTCCTTCAGAAGTTTACCAGCGAATTCAGACGCCAGAAGATTTGTTGTCCTTCAACCTGTAACATCAAATCAATGTATTAGTGCTCAGAGTGACAACAGATATCAACCCTACGTTTCGGATGTGTTAAAAACCATTTGCTCTGAATGTCTTTATGGAATGAAACATAAACCACCTTCAACATTTCGAAAAACTCTCCAGAGTGTCAATGGAACTAATTTCGATAAACAAAACGATGAAGAAAAGCATAAAATAATTAATGTCAAATCTTGCCGAAGAAAATCACAAAGTTTACAACGGAATACAGTGACTACACGTACGCTTCCCAAGGGATGGAAAGTTCTACAAATGCTCCGAGATGTTGAGGAGGATAATGCAACTTTGGCTGACGATGAAGACAGCATTAACTGTAGCTGTGAATCGTGTGTTACCCGCCTAGTAGAGGGCGCTAGTTTTCCTGATTCAACAAGTCAATTAAATCATGGAAACTATACCAAAATAAATGACAAACACCCTCAATATCCCATGCAAAAGGATGAAATAAATATAGGTGTTAATAAAGGAAACAAGTCAGCTTTATTCAGTTCGAAAGTGACACCAGCAATTAGTCAAACCGACAAATGTGTAGACCTGGAAAATAAATCTCACGCATCAGAAAAACAACTTTCGGTTGTATCTTCGGACAAACGCGATTCAAAAAAGGCTTGGTACGATTGCGACACTTCTTTGACCGAATATGAGGATAATAGATGCACGAAAATAAAATATTCTACAGTACATAACCTTAAAGGTAACAAAACATATTCCAATAATGTTTCCTTTCGTCACGAGAAAGGAGAAAGTATTTACGCTAACGACGACATCAGCTGTGTAGTTGAAAAAGCTGTGAAAGAAAGCATTGAAGAATTGCTTTCTTTCAGTGTGGGCCCGGTTATAAATACTCCAAGAAGAACCAAGTCCCTGACTGATTTAATTGTGAAGGAAAAAGACACGTCATATACTTATGAAAACATTTGTAATCAGAAACACCAAAGAAAAAGGCCAAATCAAAGAAAGAGTCAAAATAATATCGTCTGTAACAGCAACGCGAGTAATGAACTACCTAAAACTGTGTCACCATCAACTAGTTTGGACTGTGTGTTAGAAATTCCCACTGAAGAATTAAATCAAAATAATAATGACTCCAAAACGAAACAGGCGTGTGAAACTTTTTTGATATCAAAACCTTCTGGCACTGCCACGGAAGTATGTGATTATTTTACAGACAGAGTCGTTATAACACGATCAACTAACAAGACAAAAGCTTGCAATAGCGGAAATGAAAACGTAGCTGAGATTCACACTTTTAAGACCAATAATCAATGTTTGAGGTCACAACCCTTTAATACTAACAAAGCTGGACACAAAAACGAAAAAGCTATTTACTTATTTAGTCGGGATGAGAGACGAAAACCTATTTCTCAAGAAATGTCGAAGAGCTTTTGTGAAAGTTCCGTACTTCACGCTACGTTTGAGCGTCTTTTAGAGGATTGTGGTGCTTTGCGAACTTCAGAAAAAGAAATTTTTATAGATGAAAACATTAACTCTGGAACTCAGGTATATCCTGAAAGTCGATGTACTATGGTTGGTGGTACAAAAAACAAAGAACTTACAGATGAATGTTCTACAAAAGAGTTTAAAAGTTGTAATAATGATGATGATCTGAAAGGCAAGGATCTGGAGAAGAAGCACCTCAAAAGCTACAGATCTTTACCCAGTTTGTTGCTATCTGCAGACTGCAGTCACAGTGAAGACAAACTACCAGCCGAACCACGGGCTGTTGCTAAAGCACCTGAGAATCATTCCGTAACGCAAGAGGGAGCCAGTGGAAGGAGCAATATGGAGGGAGATTCTTCACATTCAACCACTACAGGCACTCTTTCCAGCAGAACATCTCCCATAGGTTGGGAAAAGACTCCTCCTATGGATGTATTGGAGAATGTCGACAAAGAAGAATCTATGGATGATGACCACAGTAGTGAATTTTCCACATGCTCGGAAACTGATTCCAAACTTCTGGAAGAGGTGAAAAGACAAGGAATGGGTCTGCCCCCTACCGGAAGAATAAGACGACAGAAATCTGGTGTATTATCTATAACGTCTCCTACAAAACCCCTGAAGTACAAAGCTAAGGATGTGCTGAGTGGAAAAGGTACTTATAAATAAATTTTATTTATTTTATACATTTCAGTGTACTAGCAATTTAGTACTTACAACAACATAAATATTACTATATGTCAGGTATATATATATATATATAATATAATTTATTGTTAGATTTTGTGGATATTAATTCATTTTGTAATATTTACTTAAACTGAGAATTTAAAAAGAAAAATTAGGTGGTTATAGACATTGCATGGTCACCATCAGTGGCCAGCCTTTAAATTTTGGAGCTTGGAGCAAGAAGAATATTGTTAGGATCTCCTTACCCTAGCCCACACGTAATACATCACTGACGATACACATATATATGTAGTCTGATAATTTTGATTTTACTGTATCTCTGATAATCTCAAATAATCTTCGTATAAGATCATTTACATGGTTACATGTAATAAAGTTGTATTCTTAATTTTATGAACGCTAACTGAACTTACTTGACAAATCTGTGTGTTTGTTCTAATCATTCTTCAAGAAGTTTTATCCCCCCCCCCAGTGGTTCAGCGATAAGTCTATAGGTTTATAACGCTCAAAACCGGGTTTCGATACCCATGGTTGGCACAGCACAGATAGCCCATTTAGTGGCTTTGTGCTTAACAACAAACAAAAACAAATGCTATTCTTTTCAAACTATGTTTCGTATACATTTAGTATAGTAAGTATTATACATTCGAAATTAATATCTTGATAAAAAAAAACTATATATGTAACTATCGTTTTTCGATAGTTCTGAAACGTATTTTTGTTCGGTAGCCATAGCTTATTCATATTTCTTTGTCATTGAAAAGAAAACATTAGCTCGTTTACAAAGTATTATGTTTTAATTGTATTGAGATTGAATATTCGTGAAATATGTTGAACAATATGCTAACGGAGGCATCAAACTGAAAGCTGTAAATCCCAACACTGTTTTCAAGGTCGTTAACCATATTGAAGTGTTACTTCCCCATGAAGAAGTATGCCGTTAACCATGCTGAAGTTTTACTTCTCCTTCAGAAAGTATGTCGTTAAAGATACGGAAGTATTACTTCCCCTTGAGGAAGTATGTCGTTAAAGATACTGAAGTATTACTTCCCCTTGAGGAAGTATGTCGTTAACCATACTGAAGTATTACTCCCCCTTCAGAAAGTATGTCGTTAATTAACCATATTGAATCAAAGTTGGCCCTTTAAGGCAAGTATTGGATTCCTTTAGTGAATTAAAAAATGTCAGCGTTCATGAAGCCGGCTGAGATGCAACAGACATAGTAGTGTTG
The DNA here is from genome assembly GCF_000517525.1 of Limulus polyphemus. Lineage (NCBI taxonomy): Eukaryota > Metazoa > Arthropoda > Merostomata > Xiphosura > Limulidae > Limulus > Limulus polyphemus. The sequence continues at coordinate 175,027 of NW_013667989.1, read as the reverse complement.
AAGGCGCTATTTATATTATCAATTGTATGCACAACAACTGTCACGATGTGAACTAAATTAAGTGATTTGTAGTTATTACGAATTTGATTTAAGTCATTTACGAATAAGAATGGGTAAGGATTATTAACATAATATTACTTACCTACATACAATAACCCCAAAAACATTAACCTGGGCTGAGACAAGAGTCTCATAAATAAACTTTCTTTATATATATACGTTTTTGTAAGTGCACAGGGGAATATAAAATTATTAAAAATATTAACCTGGGCTGAGACAAGAGTCTTATAAATAAACTTTCATTTATATATATACGTTTTTGTAAGCGCACAGGGGAATATAAAATTATTAAAAACATTAACCTGGGCTGAGACAAGAGTCTTATAAATAAACTTTCATTTATATATATATACGTTTTTGTAAGCGCACAGGGGAATATAAAATTATTATCATGTCTTCTATGGTAAATATGTACATGTAATTAATGATGTATATTGCAGCAAAAATGAAGCTTTCAATTTACAAGAACTGTGGCCTTGTTACAGTACATGGTAAGTAGAAATTCCACATAAAAGTGTTGATATACTATTGTTTAGATCAAGTTTTTACATGTATATTTTTCCCAACTTCTGACTGATATTACTTTATTTATGTCATTATATCACTTTTGTTTTGACAAATAAAACTCTTAAGAGAGAGAGAAGATGGAATGATATTGTATTTTTCTGCAATTCAGCATAAGGCTATATCAATTATTGATTATCGAATGTACCAGACGTCATGAGAGTGATTTTATCAGTATAAATCAATATACAAAAGTACGACAGCCAAATTAAAAAAATAATAATGAAAACTAAAACGTCGAAAAAAATATGCAATTTAGACATACAGTAGTAGTTTCTTTATTGCAAAATCAAAATATAATAATCATTTATACCCAATGTTTCAATAAAATATCTAATTGGAATGCATAATGAAATAGCAAATTTGGAATATAACAGAATATTCCATCTCTATACAATATTATGTACTTAAGGTTTTTCTAAGAAGTTTGTTTGTTTGTAATTAAGCACAAAGCTACACAATGGGCTATCTGTGCTCTGCCCACCACGGGTATCGAAACCCAGATTCTAGCGTTGTAAGTCCGCAGACATACCGCTGTACCACTGGGGGGCTTTTTAAGAATATGCTTACTCCTAAATCGGCCCGGCATGGCCAGGTGGTTAAGGCACTCGACTCGCAATCAGAGGGTTGCGGGTTCGAATCCCTGTCGCACCAAACATGCTCGCCCTTTCAGCCGTGGGGGCGTTATAATGTGACGGTCAATCCCACTATTCGTTGGTAAAAGAGTAGCCCAAGAGTTGGCGGTG
>NW_013667989.1:148469-172823 GCF_000517525.1 Limulus polyphemus | reverse complement strand
GTCTCCAGCCATTATTAGTCTCAAAGTGGGTTCCTCGTCATCGAATTTGAAAGTCCTACTATATGATGATTTATTTACTATTTTTATTTATATAGGTAATTACTTTTAATGAACATTACTCAGATATTAGTATTACATAAAATGAAACAAAACTTTGTCGTTCTTCATTCATATTAGTTGCATGAACTTAAGATTTAACTTTAAATATAAGTCTTGAAGTTTCATGTTCTAGAGTTAAGACTTTCTGTTTCTTCTGATGATGACTTTGTGACAAAGTCGAAACGTCCATTATCCCCGACTGTGTAAGTAGCCGTCCTGTAAGATTTCACTGAAATTAGGGTTTAGTTTGGTTGTAGTTAAGCACAAAGCTACACAATAGGCTATCTGTGCTTTGCTCACCACGGGTATTGAAACCCGGTTTCTAGCATTGTAAGTCCGCAGACATACCGCTGTGCCATTGGGGGGGGGGGGGGAGCTACTGAGATTAGTAAATAAAATAAACCTTTCTTAAACAATAAGTTTTGTTTGTTTGTTTGTTTGAAGTTAAGCACAGAGCAACATAATGGGCTTTCTCCCACCACGGGTATCGAAACCCGGATTCTAGCATTGTAAGTCCGCAGACATACCGCTGTGCCACTGGAGGGCTAAACAATAAGACTCCAAACATATCTGTGTTCAGTACATGAAAACTGTTGCGTTGATTTTTTATCATAATATGATTACTTACAAGAACTGAAAGTATAAAAACGTATATCCAATACATTATTAACACACACAACTTTCAAATAACAGTCGTTATATTACGTGTTTAGGTATTGTTTTATATGACAGTTTAACCAAATACTTGAAATTGTAATGCTCTATACTAAAGGATCTGTGCTTAAACGTATTTTTATAAATAGCAGTTGATCTTCTGATCGTTTATTATGCCCATCAAACAAACTTGTTATAAGACTATGGAACGTTACGTTTATTAAAATGTGATAGGGGAAGGGGGGGTTGGCGGGTTAGTGTGCCTCTTAAATATAGATGCTTGGTAAATGGCTGAGTGCGGTATATGAGTAAAAATGCGAGAGTCGGGATTTATATACCCCTGTCCTACCCCCCCCCCCTCTTTAAAACATATATTTTCTTTGTGTGGGTATAGATAATTGTTTTATAACGATGGGTAATTATTGGAAATACGTAGGTTCAGATTAGAAAACAGTTTGTTTGATTACAATTACTAATTATGAGACTTTTTTATCATCCCTAATTTATACTTAGTGATAGATCAGCATTTGTTTAGAGAAAATAGTTTAAATATCAATTAAAAATTTCTTTTGGCTCTGCTAAAAAAATGCAGAAGATTAAAGAACTTTACTCACTGTTAACAAAGTTCATAGGTATAAATATCAACAATTGAAACGGTAAAATATGCAGAAGATTAAAAACTTTATTAACCGTTAACAAAGTTAAACAACTGAAACGGCAAAATATGCAGAATATTAAAGAACTTTATTAACTGTTAACAAAGTTCATGTATATAAGTATCAACAATTGAAACGGTAAAATATGCAGAAGATTAAAACTTTATTAACTGTTAACAAAGTTAAACAACTGAAACGGCAAAATATGCAGAAGATTAAAAACTTTATTAACCGTTAACAAAGTTCATAAGTATAAATATCAACAATTGAAAAACGGGATTAGAAAGTAATACGATAAACAAAGCTTACACATGTTTAAACTTGAAAAGTTTTTTGGTGTACAAAACTTGAAGATAGCTTTTATATGCGGGAACATCTGTTAGCTGAGTTCTTGCACAGATCTTAAAATATAACGTTGATAAACTGAAACATCGGCACATGTAGATACGTAGATCTTGAAACTCGAGTTGTTCAAAACTTGAAAATAGCGTTGATAACTGTACCAATTGTTGGTTGAGATGTTACAAAAAAGCTAATTTTAAAAACTGTTAATTTGTCAACTACCTCGTATTATGGCAAGTTGAAGAAGCATTTACAAGCAGAACTAAAAACTTGGATCCACGTATGAAAACTAGAAATGACTTAAACATGATTAAATTTGTAACATAATAAGGTTTATTACAATATATATATAATTTAATTTTGTTTCAGCCACCTCTACAGTATGGCCTAAAGGTTATCTACCAAAGAGCATTTTACTAATTGGTAAATAATCAACGAGTTGTGGGGCTCCAAATCAAATGTTACACATTCAGAAGAATTTAAAGTGTGAGATAGCTAGCCTCTGGACCTCTCCCATGCCACCTTTTGGATCACGGATTATTTCCTAAGAAACGCTCTTTTATGGTATATAAAATTTAATTTAAAAAATGAGTTTTTAAGACAATTATTAGTAGTATTGTGAATGATTTTAATAAAGTCACACGTGCGGGTTGAAAAATAATGGTCACTAATATAGAGAGCGTAAATATATACAAGTAAAGAACAAACTTTTCAGAAAAGGAAGTAAATGTAGGGATGACTTTTCGATGAAAAATCCGAGCCATCCCTACCTAGACAATGCTAAAGCCTGCCTAATAAAAAAAGATTGAATGTACTGTATATGTGAACGTGATCATTGTAAATCGTTATTAAATCAGGAAATTGCAATTCCAAGTTGAACATTCCTGGAGCCATCAGAAATACAGATATTTTGTTGTATTACGGAGGATATCAATATTTGTAGAGAAATTAATTTCTCACTCTTGAATAACACACATGATTGAAAATGTCTCCTCATACTCAGCTATTTTGTTATATTTAGATTTAAGATGAACTGAATGTGAAGATACTAAATTATAAGTGTTCATGTTCGATTATGTTATGCACATGAACATTGTATCATAAGTTTCAGTTCCCTTGGTGTCCTGGATGTTGACAACTGCTGTCCAATCAAGCATTTGCACCAGTTTTTCAAATAATCTTAAAGTCCTGTACTTCATAGTAATTTACAGCTGCCGAGTATATAATAACATTATATTAATATTACCTTTTCAACTTCAAAGTTCGTAAATTTTAAATATAGTAAATGATTAAAGAGTTTAACTGTAGGGACAACAGACGGCAATCAGCAGTAGTGTATCAGTTCTCCTGTGTTTTTAGTGATTTTGTGAGTACATATGCTTAAGATAACTTGCAAAACACTGGAAACTATTACGACAAATTGTTTTTCAATTTGTTTCTTTGGACTTGTTATTTTTCACACATGTTGGGCTGATGACATTTAAAGTAAGTTAAACAACCAGGTGTAAATTGGGTATTTTTTTTCATAGAGTGATGTGATTTAGATGTGTGTTTAATGTGTATGTAGAATGCAAGTTAATAAGACTTTCTCTCGAGATGTGAAGACGTAAAATTTTAACTGAAGCATGACATTGATGCGACTTTTAGCCATAATTCTTATGTATATGAATTTACTTTACAATTATGTTGTCGAATTTGTGTTTGTTTTTTCAATATTTCACACATTTGAATATAAATTCCTTTAGATATATAAAGCTTTATAAGTTTGTGCAAACTAAAACTGCATCAAACATGTGATATATCGTACACACATGCATAGTTAGCGACACCTGGACATTAAACAGGAAACGTTCTGATATGTGATTGGATCTCTCACAAAAGGCCTGACATGGCCAGGTGGTTAGGGCGCTCAACTCGCAATCTAAGGGTCGCGGGTTCGAATCCCCGTTCCACCAAACATGCTCGCCCTTTCAGCTGTGGGGGCATTATAATGTGACGGTGAATCCCACTATTCGTTGGTAAAAGAGTAGCCCAAGAGTTGGCGGTGGGTGGTGATGACTAGCTGCCTTCCCTCTAGTCTTACACTGCTAAATTAGGGACGGCTAGCGCAGATAGCCCTCGTGTAGCTTTGCCAGTCAGAGTTCTGACTTTTAAATCCAATATAAAATGTATGGCAATACTTGAAGATTGTAGTCCATCAACGATCCTCGGCGAACTTGTCAGAATTGGAGCAATTTTGCCAGGAAAACATCACACCATTCCATTGTACCTATCCAAAAAGAGTCACAGCAGTAATTGCTGCTATAGGTGTTTCCACCAAGTACTGACTTAGGCGGCCGAATACTTATGCAATCAGCAAACTTAAATTTATATCTTTTCTTTGCAGGTTTTGCTGACATTCAACCTCCTTCACATATAACAGTTAATTTGATCACGGAAGTTTTGAATAAAAACAAGTTCATTAAAAACAATTGTTTACATTATTTGTATTTCATCAAAATGTGATATTATTAGTAAGGGGTGAATACTTTTGCAAGGCACTGTATTTGCTTATTCAATTTGGCTTTAATGTTAAGTCTTCTCGAGTAATTAATGTTAATATATTTTTATTTAAATTGACTTAAAAATTTAAATAGCCTTTAAGATATTTACCCTTATGGTGACGTCACACGTTTCACAAATTTTGGCAAGGCTTCGGCACTGTAACATTTAGTAATACACCAGTGGCTATTACTATTCAAATATAATGGTCGACAATCCCCCCTTACTTAAGAAAGCAAGAGGATCGCGTACCCTCGTGCTAGTAAGTTATGCCAGTGGTTTTTGAATAATAGTTAAAGTCTTTCAGGAAGTACTGATAAATTGTTTCTAATACTTACATTAAAACTGAGTAATTACAAGATGACAAACCCTTCTAGGTATTTAGTGAGTGTTTCCGGTCACTTTCTTTCTAGCTCCTAGCTGCTCTTACCCTTTCTCAGCTGGAGAGTTTGTTTGTTTGTAATTAAGCACAAAGCTACACAATGGGGTATCTGTTCTCTGCCCACCACGGGTGTCGAAGCCCGGATTCTAGCGTTGTAAGTCCGCAGACATACCGCTGTGCCACTGGGGGGCCAGCTGGAGAGAATGTTAACGACAGCTTTTGTGTGAATGTATACATATGCTTAAAAACTCATTCACAACCATGCGGATTTTAAAGGAACTGTTTCTGTAACCATAACAACCGTTTTGCTATTGGTATGTGCTCAATTTCAGATATTCGGCTTAGTAAGGTTAGATAAACTGTACTGTTATCAAAGTCAGTTATATGTTATTCAAGGTATACACGGAGAGGGTGAACAGAGACACCTATAGATTTAGTTAACTATTTAACATTAGTCTGTAGTTTTACTGGAACGATTGGTTCTATCAGATATAGAGTACATTGAACACTAGTTCCAACAGAGAGGTTCAGGATGGATAAAAGCTGTTGATATTTTAATTGGAAAGGTTCAAGATGAACGACATGATTAAAAACGGTTGTCACCATTTAACAATCCCAACAGAAGACAAATTAATTCTTTAATTGTTCTAATAGAAAGGTTAACTATGACGGACAGTTGTTAATAGTTCCAGCAGAGGGATTAAGAGCGGGGGACACTCGTCAGAAGTTGGGTGGTTGAAGAGGTGCTATCAACAGTTTCAGTGGAAGGTTAAAGCTGGAGGGCAACAGTCACTAGTTGTAATCGAAACTTTAAATAAGTTATCAATAGTCCCAGTGGAAAATATTTTCTTTGTAACTGCTTACTGATGATAATAAAAAAAAGTTTGACACCATCTCTGTGACGACATCACTGATAATTTACATACAAGAATACATGATAGAAAAAATAACACAAATATTAAGGACTAATACTCTAAAAAATCTTTTTACCTATATAAGCCATTTTTCTTGGACCGCTTTGTATTTTTTTTTCAAATACCACATTTATGATCGATTTATGAGTATTGTTTGTTTGTTTGTTTTTGAATTTCGCGCAAAGCATGTAAATGATACTGCAGACATGTGACAGAAGGTTTTGTGGTCAGACGAGACAAAATTGAGCTTTTTTGTTTAAATTCAAAGTCATACGTCTGGCGCAAGCCCAACACAGCACATCACTCAGTCAACACCAACCCAACTGCCAAGCATGGTGGCGGCAGCATCATGTTATGGGGATGCTTCTTATCGGCAGAGACTGGGAAGCTTGTTAAGATTGAGGGGGAAATGGACAGTGCAAAGTACAGGCGAATCCTAGAGGAAAAACCTGCTTGAGTCAGCCAAGAATCTAAAACTGGGTCCAAAATTCACATTTTAGCAGGACAATGAAGAAAAAAATGAATGTCCTGGAGTGGTTTCAGAAACTCCATACGAGATTTAAGATGATTCTTTTTCAGTAATGTATTCTTTCTTGCCACTCGCCCATACAGGCCAGCTTTGTGTAGGGACCGTGATATTGTTGATGTATGAAAACTGACCCCCATCTCAGAAATTGAACTTTGCAAATCTTTCAAAGTCACTAACCAGTTTCCTGCTTGCTCAGCTGCTTAGTTTGGAAGGCTAGCCTGATATGGGTAGAAATTGGGCGGTGTGAAGCACATTCCACTTCTTAATAATGGACTTCACCACACTCAAAAGGATAATCAGCGACTTTGAAGTTTTCTTGTAACCTTCTCCTGATCTGTGCTTCTCTACCACTTTATCCCTGACTTGTTTGAAAAGCTCCTTGGTCTTCATGGTTGGTTTGTCATATTATTATGTGAGTTGTGGATTGAACAGTTGCATTTACTATTAAGACAAGTTAAATCACTTTGATTACACACAGACAGCGACCATTACATTAATTTTGTGACCTTTCAAACTGATCTTTTGCACCTGAATTGATTTAAGATTACCTTAGCAAAAGGGTTGAATACTTATTCAAATGAAAATATTCTAACTTTCTTTGAAAATCGAACGTACATAATATCAACGTTTTTTAGCTTTCTCAGTTGGAGTAGATTGTGTAGATTCTAAATATAAAGTCCCATTTGAAAGTTTCGAGATTGAAGCTCAGACGACAACAAACTGTGGAAAATTTGCAGGGTATGAATACTTTTGGAAGGCAATGTAGTAGCGCGAGAAAAAACGCGACTCATCATCCTCTAAATTAAGCAGCAGGGTAAAAAAAAAGACATTAACATTAAAACAAGTTTTGAAATCACATATCTTATCAATTTATTGTCTTTCTAGCTGCACTATAATATGCACAACCTTGATTTTTACAATGCCTAGAATACCTCCTATCCTGCTAACATGAATAGCTAAACAAAGAGCGACTTTCGGTTAAGTGCTTGGTTATGTAAGAGACTTAATATCAGGTGTAAATTGAATAACTTTTTTACGATACATATTTTAGTTTTTGAAGTGTCAGGAATAATTAGGGAGAGACCCTGGCGGCAAAAGGATACCGCCCCAGTGAGGAATCACCAGGTGAATGGATATCAAAGGATGCCGCTTGGAGGTTACGTAAATATTATGTAATATGCAAATTATGCTCACACCTGAGGGTTACATAATCAATATGTAATATGCAAATTATGCTCACACCTGAGGGTTACACAATCAATATGTAATAGGCATCAGAGGGTTACATAACTGTTATGTAATACACACTAAAGGGCATTACTGTATTATGAGAGGGATTACATCATAGTTCCACGAAGTGGCATCAGAGGGCGCTGCTGTCTTAGGGACTGGTGACATCACAGTTCGATACCTGAGGGCCTGTTACTACAGGCAGACGGTGTTACTAATGTTTTATAGGCGGACAGTTACTAAGGTTCTACAGACAGATGGTATTACTAAGGTTATATAGGCGGATGATCTTACTAGGCATTTTGTGTGCATTTTACAAACTTGGATGGTGGATAGTGGGACAATACTTCCATAGGACTGTGTACATATTTCAACTTGTCTCAATATATGTTTATAGTTTCCATTTATATATTTAACTGCATACATTTTACAAAGGTGGATCGTGTAACTTGTAGGGTGTTTCAACATGTGATTACGTCATCAACATTGTAGTCTAGATATAATTATATGTCCTAAAAAGTTACAAGTAAAGCCATTATTTTAAGAGACAGCTGTTATAACATAGGGTATTATGTAAGTCAGTTTTTATCACTCACACTATCTTCATTTATCCATTATTTCAATGAAACAACTATTATAACATTGCTGATAATCTGTATTAAAAATGTCATGTAAAAACGTTTTTATCATACATACTATTTCAATTTATCCATGAGACAACTATTATAACATAATGTATTACATATATCAGTTTTTCTCACGCATAAATTTATCTATTATTTGAATGAGGCAAATATTATTGACAATAATTTACCTTACATACTTTTACAATTACCCATTGCTTTATGTAAAACACTTCACTAATTCATTAGCTCTATATTTATGGCTTCTATATTTAACTTGCATGAGATACATTTTGCATTTTCTGACACTTTATATGTAAAACATTTATCAATATTACTAATTCACTTGCTATATAGTTTCCATTTCTATGTATGTATTTGTTTCACACATACTATCTTAATTTATCGATTATTTAAAGGAGGCAAATATTATAGCATAGCCAATTATGTACTAAATATACATTTAAAATTATCTGTCCTGAAAGGATTTTATCATACCTAATGTTTTGTTTTAAATAAATATGGAATGAGACAGTTAGTGTAGCTGATTGTGTTTTAAATATCGATTTAGTACACATTTAATGTACTGGTTATAGTTTTTGTTTCATTATCTAATTTACATGACCTATTTTTGCATTTCCTGATCTTCTCTATGTAAAATAGAGAATAATATTTCTTTATGTGTCTAAACAAATACACCCTGAAGAAGATAGACTATGTATAGATCTTGGAAAGCTATATGCCTGTAGGAAGTGTCATTGATGTTTCCCTGGAGTGCATAAAGAGCAGTTTTTCCACCATGATGAATAGCTGCCCAAATATGTACTGCACCACCTCCTATGTGTTCCATGTGGGACAGACATTCTTCCCTCATCCAAGCAAATGATGAACAACAATCATACCATCAGCTTTAACAAGCCGGAAACCGAGTTCATCTGAAAAAGGTGACATGTCGCCAGTGTCCTAACTGTAAGTTGGCATGCTTACTCAAGTAACATGGTGCTGGCAGTGAATTCTGATTAATATCAGTTTACAGATATCCCTTCTTTCAAAATAACCTTGTTTGGTCAGTCTCCTATTCATTGTTTTTCTGGGTACCCTGGAATGAATATGTTCATTCCATTCCTGTCAAAAAGTATGGCAAGACCTAATGCTTATAATCTTACTGGAATATGTCAGAAAAAAGGATTGAAGGCGTGACCTATCTGTATTAAACGGTCGTTTCTTGAAATGGTAAGAATATTACTCATCGAGTCTATATGCATAAAGTTCAAAACTAGCAAGAAATAAGCTCTAGACAAAGATTTGGGAAAATGTCTATAGAAAGGTAAGAATAGTAATAGGTAAACATAACTATTTATGTAGATCTTTTCAACTTTAATGGAACAAATCAACTTATAAAGCTAAGTATGAAATTATTGTATATTATTTAGAGATTTAAATAAGCATCCTTTATAGGCCAAATAGAAGTTATACAATATATTAATTATAGAAATGAATTAGTGATAAGCATTTTACACAGAGAATGTCAGGAAATGCAAAACTATGTCATGCAAATTAGACATAGAAGCAAAAACTATAATCAGTGCATTAAATGTGTACTAAATTCATACTTAAAAATACAATCAGCTGTACTAAATGTCTCATTCCATATTTATTTTTAAAAACGAAACATTAGGTATGATAAAATCCTTTCAGGACACATGATTGTAAATGTATGTACAGTACATTATTGGCTATGCTATAATATTTGCCTCGTTCAAATAATGGATAAATTAAAGCAGTATGTGTGAAAAAATAAGTATATTAACTTATAAAGCCAAACATAAGATTTAAATAAGCATTATGTTCTTGGCAAATAGATATTATACAATATATTAATTATAGAAACGAAAACTATAGAACAAGTGAATTAGTAATATTGATAAGTCTTTTACATATAAGGCAGCATCCTTTTTTTTTGCCAAGGTCTCGCCCTAACTATTGTTGGGACTCAGCTCCAATTTCAAATGCAGAAGCAGTGCTATGTTACCCTTTTGTAACAGTACACCCATGGTAATAGCTTGGGGATATTTTGGTTTCAACCCAAAGTTAAAAACAGTGCAGGAAATGTATTAAATTTCTTTTTTTTTTACGAAATACATTTAGCTTATTTGCATTGTTATTTTAATTATTCAAAATGTTGAAGATATTATTTTATTTTTCTGTATGAATTTATTATTGTAATTGATAACATCTTTTAAGTATTTCAAACTTTTATTTCAGTAATGAGGGCGGCCTATTTGTCTCATAGATATCGGCAAGTGAATGCTTACGTCAAGGTATGAGCTCCATTTGTAGAAGCTGGTATATACAAAGATCTTGCTACAATTTCACAGTTTTATTTTAGAACATCTCACACCTGTTTGATCTATATAAGAATGGGACCATGAAGAATATTATGGCTTTTGTATTAAACACATAACAGCTGAATATATCTTTAATTTGTGAGCACTGTTATGTAAGCCTGTGACATAGAAAGCACACTCTTCCTTCCTGCTGCTTTCCATAAGCCATATAATGCCAAATATTGTCAAAATGTAGTTCTGATACATGGGTTTTACTGTGAATTTATATAGATCATGTTTCTCGCATTTGCTGATTTGCATATTCAAAACAGTTTTAATATAATGTGCTCAACCCTCTGTGTAATGCGTACTAAATTAAAATAATTCATGCATGTTATTTTAGTATTTATTCAGTTAAAAAATGAAACTCTTTTATTTGTTTTTATACCAAGAAAAATATTATTATGTATTTATTAAATACTTTTGTTATTTATGTTATCAATAGAAAAATTATAATCCTATATTTATCATTCCTTACACTTTATTCTAAAAAACAACAATATCAACAACTTAATTCCAAGTTTTGAAATTAATGTGGTTGTTTTTTATGTTACCGACACTAGGTGTCAATTTATCCTGAGGAGGGTCAGCAAACATCATGGAAAACTTCTATAGTGAAGGGTTCTAACAATCCAGTGTTTGATCAGAAGTTATCCTTGTGAGTATGCCCAAGGAAAAGTACACCTGCATTTTTATCTTCAACATGAATATTTCATGCTTTTTCACCTTTAACTTCTTATTAAACTTCGTTATCAAAAATATTTTCATGTAAATCGTTTGTATCTAAACATCGCATGTTCAATAAACAATACTTTGTTACACATCTAAAATTAAACATTAAAATTTAAACTGTTAAACCAGGGCCGGATTACGGGTCTACCAGGCCTGGAGCTGAAGACTTCTAGTGGGCCTACTCACATTTGTTCATAATACAAGCAAATAAGGTGGCCATCAGGCTTTAGATCTACCAAGCTATCATCAAATTAATATTATTTCAGGAAGGCTATTAACGACAACTAACCTGATAAGTTTTTACATAAGACAAATTAGAAATCAGTTTCAAGTTTTCTTCACAGTCAGGCGTGGATAGAGAATTTTTTGAAGGGCGCTTTAATTTTTTAGGGTTATGATTGGCGATTTTTAGGTGTAAGCTGCTGATATTCATTGGTATTTTTAATATCAAGATACACGGTAGTGGCCCGGCATGGCCAGGTGGTTAGGATGCTCGACTCACAATCTGAGGAAAACTGCAGGCAAACATTTAGGAACAACATAACTCTTTACCATTCCTTGAGATTTTAGTTGAAAAAGATGACATTCGTTTTCTCACTAGTACATACAGAAAATCTACCTTTACAGGACAACACACACGGTGGGATTCTTTCAGTCCCAAAACGAACCTCATTGCTACTTTAGTCCATCAGGCTCTAGTTATCTGTTCAAAATCTAAACTGGATCTTGAATTGAAGACAAGTAAAACTATGTTACTAGAAAATGGGTCATCAATCAAATTACTTCAAGGAAAATTACGAGCTTCTCAACTGATCCAAAATTTGGTCCTAACAAGTGCCCAGTTTACCTAAAATTACCATGGATTGGTAACATATCAACAAAATTTGAAAAACAATTGAAAACGGCCATTACTAAATGTTTTCCTGCAGTGAACCCCTACTGTGCTTATTCTACACGTAAGTTGTTGCCTGCAACACAAAAAGATGCGATACCTGCCACACGGAAAAGTATGGTTATTTATGAATTCTCGTGCCACTGCGAATGTCGGTACGTAGGTCGCACTTCACAAAGACTGCAGGATAGAATTAAACAACATGTACCCACATCCATAAGAAATAAGAGTGTGAAAGTAAAGAATTTCCAAGTCGCTCCTGTAAAACAAACGTTCTACCACCAAAATGTGAATCAGCGATTGTCCAGCATTTACTAGTGAACCCGACCTTTCATCTCTATATCTTGGAAGCCACCTTTATTAAAACACACAAACCTGTCCTTTGCCGCCAAAAATAATTCCTATACAATTTACTTACTCATCCTTCAGTAGGTCTGTGACATTTCCTGATTGGCTAAAGGTCATGCCAATAAGCGCTTATGTTGATCTGACTCATTTTATAAGCTGTACTAATTCCCAGAGATCATTTTCCAGACGGTTTTGCTATGATTAGTGTCTGACGAAAAGCTTCAGTAGATATTTCTTTTGCAACATCTCAACCAACAATTGGTCCAATTATCAACGCTATTTTCAAGTTTTGAACAACTCGACTTTCAAGATCTACGTATCTACATGAGCTGATGTTTCCATTTATGAACGTTATATTTTAACATCTTTGCAAAAACTCAACTAACAGATGTTTCCGAATATCAAAGCTATCTTCAAATTACCACAGTTAAAATAGAAATATTACATTTATGCGGGAATAAACTCTGAGTTTCAAACTAAACTTTAAATTTCCAAAAACATTTTAACTTAGTTGTAACATCTAGAAATGCGCTTGCAAGCTTTGTATTCGTACTTTGAATTTATGGTAAAGATACTTAAGCTATTTGCCGCCTAATTTTGAACAAATGGCCAGAGAGAAGGCAGCCAGTCGGCAGCACCATACCACCAATGATTCACGCAATTAATTCTTATAATGCAACAATAGCTTAAAGTGTAGGGAATATTTTGTGGCGTCGTACGTGATTGAACTCTGTTCGCTAGGTCCGAAATCCAAAGCTCCACCACAGGGCTAACTCGCGCCCTTTTGTAAGCAAAAATTACACTTATTCTTGACACAAGTAAAGTTAGTTACTGAATATACTTTCTGTGATGATAACTGAATAATAATAAAAAATAATATATCGTTTGATAATTAAAATTAACAAAGCAAAACTTAGCTTAATTATATAAAATAGAAGTTAACATGGAAAGTTATAAACTAGCTTAGTGCTTAAACGATGACTACATATCATGACATCCTTAATGGATTAGTGTTTAAAATGATGTCTCTGCATATCATGATATTGTTACTGGGTAAGTGGTTAAACGATGACTCGGCATATCATGACATCGCTACAGGATGTGTACTGAAACATGACTCTGCTTATCATGACATAATTAACTGGAGTATAGGATAAGGCTCGACACTTAGCGGGTTGAAACAAGCCAGACCATTAAAATAAACAGAGTCATCCATCAGCAATGCAAGTTTATTTTATGACCAATAACAATCAACGAGTGGAAACTAAATGTCTCATCTGTACGTCTGCCTGTGGCAGTCACTCGAGGAATGAACGTAAAATATGCCATCGCTTGCACCAACTGCCCAGTTGACCTCGTAATAACTCTGAATGCCAACTTTGAGTAAAACCTCAAAAAATGGGTAGCAGATGTGCGTATTCACAAAACTCAAATAAGAATTTATAACATACTTTAAAAATTATATGTGCGTGCATAGTTTAGCGTTAATAAGATGAAGACAAAATTGCGAGGAAAACACGCCACGCATATACACACAAATAACTATATATGTATACAAGTTACTATTGATTTTATTTCTCAAAAATTAACAAAAATGAACAGACAAATTCACAATTACTAGAGCAAACGGAAGTCTATGTGTAAATCCTATTTTAGGTTTTGCTACTTTGTACTTCAAGTTTATTTAAGCTTTGAGGTTGACGTTCCTTTGGCCTATTATTTGGATGCAAGTTTCTTTTTTGACAATTTATACTTACATGACCTATTTTCAACATGTCTAATTCATCTATTGATGAGACTTTTAATGCATTTTATTTATTCACAATGCAATGTTATAATGACCCTACATAGTGCAGTGTTTAACGAGTGTGTGTGAACAAATGAGGTGTTATCTTGTGAGCTTTCTGTAAATGTTGCGCTTTTTGTTACTTAACTAGTTTATTCAGGTCAAGAAGAATGCATACGATGTATAACTTACCCGACTAATCTCTTCATTTCTTAAAAAAAGTGTTGTTGTTTTTTGGTGTTTTTCTTTGCGTCTGTATGGAAAACTGCTTCGAATCTACAGCATACTAGTCTGTCGTTAGTTATCGGTTAAGCAACATATTAAACCTAACTTTAACTGCATTTTAAACATGTAAATATGTTAGACTTGATAGATTCAGTAAATGAATTGGATTATTTCTCTTCCAAACTAACGTTCATGAATATAATTTTGTTGTTGTCGTTTTGGATGGCAAGAAGAAAATGTCCAAATATTTCAAAACAATTGATACAGAATATTTCTACAGTAGGGCGCTCAGAATAATAAAGTTGGTTTTTAATTGTAGGTTATATCGCTTGGAAAACCCTTTAATGTTATGCAGTTTTTCTCAGCATTTCACTTTAATATTATACATGGGAAATACATTAAGTTATTATCATTTTGATAAAGTAATAACTGCTTACACTTACAGTTTGATTAATTTGTTTTTTGAAACGCTGGGAAATATCTTGACTATACCAAATTTGTAATACTGGGAAAATTATTACAATTGTGACAAACATAAGAGCCATCATTGTCTCGCACTACACAGGTGTTGTTTTACAGTGAAAGAACAAGAACGAGGTCATGTAAAATACTTTAGATATCATAATGTAATTATTTAGCAACTGTACTTTGAAAATGTATAAAGACTGGTGTAAATTCATTTTATTCTGTTTTAGATACTGAAGATGGAATCTGATCGAATTCCGAAACGTTTATCCATGTCCCCTTTTTGTCAATAAACAATGTTGTATATCATAAGTGTCGTAATTGTTTTATTTAGCACTAGCTGGAGTACCCGTCCCCTGGACGCAAGTTATGTAAATTCACGATTAATGAAAGGTTATCTTAGGACGTGAAAAGCTGCTTCCCTTATATGCAATTGTAAAAAACGCCCATAACAACAGCAAAACACAAAAAGTGAAACCGCAAATTTGCATGTATATCCGCATGGACCCAAGAAACTTTCATACCAAATTTGGTGAAGGTCCATCCACAGGAAGTTAGGTAATGGTAAAAAACGCCAATAAAAAACTCATACGCAAAACCGAAAATTTTTATGTATCTCCCCATGGACCCAATGAACCTCCATACCGAATTTGGTGAAGATCCATCTACAGAGAGCGAAGTAGTGGTAAATAACGCAAAAAATGTCCATAAAAACCGTAAAACGCAATATGAAAAACTGAAAACTTGTATATACCCCCGCATAGACCCAATGAGCCTCCATACCAGCTTTGGTGAAGATCCATCCACACCCTGCGAAGTAGTTACACGGACATACAATAGACAGCAGACTGTACCATTATATTTATGTAGATTTAAATTCTGAAGCAGTACAGTATATCACAATCATTTTTCTGAGCTATAATTTTACAAAATAGTTAACAAAACGTTTCATAACAATTTGTTATTTACAAACATAGAAACAACTTTTAAGGATTGTAACTCCATAACTCTTTTTTTTTCTTTTTTTTTACTTTTCCGAACGATTGTTTCATGGCCAGGTGGTTAGGGCGCTCGACTCGCAATCTGAGGGTCGCAGGTTCGAATCCCCGTCACACCAAACGTGCTCGCCCTTTCAGCCGTGGGAGCGTTATAATGTGACGGTCAATCCCACTATTCGTTGGTAAAAGAGTAGCTCAAGAATTGGCGGTGGGTGGTGATGACTAGCTGCCTTCCTTCTCGTCTTATACTGCTAAATTAGGGACGGCTAGCGCAGATAGCCCTCGTGTAGCTTTCTTCTATATACACCTGTTTTCTAACGCATTTAAACATAAGCTTACATAGCACGATTTAATAGACATTTCTTTTATATACACCTGTTTTCTAACGCATTTAAACATAAGCTTACATAACACGATTTAATAGGCATTTCTTCTATATACACCTGTTTTCTAACGCATTTAAACATAAGCTTACATAACACGATTTAATAGGCATTTCTTCTATATACACCTGTTTTCTAACGCATTTAAACATAAGCTTACATAGCACGATTTAATAGGCATTTCTTCTATATACACCTGTTTTCTAACGCATTTAAACATAAGCTTACATAGCACGATTTACTAGGCATTTCTTCTATATACACCTGTTTTCTAACGCATTTAAACATAAGCATACATAACACGATTTAATAGACATTTCTTCTATATACACTTGTTTTCTAACGCATTTAAACATAAGCATACATAACACGATTTAATAATTTATTTTAGCCAGTTTTTTATTGTTTTTTCAAATAACCGAGATTCTGAAATAATCATTAATATGTGTGTAAAATAGTAAACATTACACCACCCTAAACCATAACAAAAATCCTTCGCAGTTAAGCATAGTAATAATTTCTATTCTGGTCAAATGCTTAGAAAGTATATATGTTACATAGCGTTTAGTCCTGACTTTCAGAATTTATTATAATTAGTGAAAACTCGTACTTTAAGAAAAATTGCTTAATTATTTTCCAACTAACAGAGTAAGTAATAGGTGTTATAGAAATGGTAGTTATTGTTAATCATGTGCATGCATATATATATAGTAAACGTAGGGCATACCCATTTTTTTGAAATTCTAATCATTGACAAATTTCTTTTCCATCTCTATTCTGTTTTATCAAAAACAGATACAACTACAACACTATTTCTGTTCCAAGATCGTTTAAGAATTAATTCTCTGGTCCCTATTTTTAACATTTTATTGGTGATTTTATTAAAGTTACAAAACTGCTTTTCCTAAAAGGTAAGTACAGTTAAAATATAGTTTTTCTGTTTGTGGCCCATACTCAAAACACCTTAATTTTTTTACATATGAAATTGTTTTTAGTTTTCAAATTTATTTAACTAAACATCCCTTGTGTGAATTATAAATAAGTAAATCAAATATTGGTAGAGTTAGACAGACCCGTAAAAAAAAAAAAAAAACTCATTAATTTAAGAAATTTCTATTACAATGGGCTCTTGTTAGAATACTGCGCTAATTAATGGTATGTTTACGATTCGCTTACTTGTTAACGCATACTAAATTTTAGAGATATGATAACACTAAAACAACTCAGGTATATGCTTATTTATATATTTTTTCTGTAACTTCGGATATCAGGTACGCTTGATAATATTTACAGTATTGGAAGTAATTATGGAAATAACAAATAAAACGGTAAAAATGTAAATATTACCGGATTGCTCGAGCATTTATTATGAAAAAACAAATTGTGCCAGAGTACAATCACGTGCTGAGAGTTTATATTCTGATTAGCTGTTATTCAATCAATCAGATAATGCACCACACTAGGATGATGCATATAAAAGCACAGACAATCATACTTGTACTATTTTCACAGTAGTGTGGACAGGAATATATATTACAAGTATGTAGGGATCAACATTTGGGCTGGTGAAGGCTATTCTATGTGGCAGTTTGAAGAGAATGCTTTTCATATTTTAGTAGTAAATGCGTGGTGATTTAGAAGAGGGTATATGAAACTAGTAATTATCGACGTACAAAACCGAAATTCTACAAATGGGAGGCTACTGTACGGAAGTAAACAGTGATCTTTTCCACTGGCAGTTGAGGTGGTGCTTCAAAAATACAAAATCCCTTATTTTTCTACTGAAAATGGACATTAGTCGTATTCCTAGTACATGTGCCTGAGAAGAATGGTGTTGTTGTTTTTCGTATATAATGCCATGTTTTCTCAGTCTGAGAAAAAGGATTTAAGACTTAACAGATTAATATAAAATGATTGTATTAATTTGCTTTAAACACGCTGAAAGATATCCAGTAAATGGGCCACACACTACAATTACTTGCTTTTGTGTTTGTACTGAAATAAAAATTGCTTCGCGTTTTTTAACTTGTGTCCAGTCTATGTCATTGCTTCAAACTTAGATGAAATTAAGATAACTCAAATTTTGCTTATTCTGCCCTCTTACCTAACTCTTTAAGCTGCTAAGGGAAATCAGTGAACCTGTTAATATTACACACGAACTTAAGAAGTTCTGAGTTTAAACGTTTACATCTAATTCTAACGGCTTCAAAACATATATGAAAAATTCTGCATTAGAATTAAGTTTGCCCCCCCCCCCCTTGTCCTAGCCCTATAATGAGCATTGGCAGAAATAGTATACAACCAAAAAGTTGATTTTTATAATGGCTAAATAACCTAATTATACAGGTATTAGATTTTTATAATGTAAAATTATTTTGGCATTCAGTACCAATTATTGGCATCTCCAAAATGGAATAACGTTTAGTTGCAAAAGCTCAATGATATATATCAGAGGCGTCGCTAGACATTGGTACGCAGGGCACGTGCTCCGATTCTTTTTTGACAGTGCCCCGAATCCTCAGTTGGTGTCTTGAAAAATCAAAATAGGAAATCATTATCAATATTATAGTGAAACGTCAAAAATTCCCCCGCTTATGGGCCTGAGCCCTGAATCTATTAAATACCTAGCGTCGCGACGCCACTGAAATATATAGTGTTTGATGTGCCCATTATATTATAATTCAGAAGGAAGTTAAACACAAAGGTTTTGCATATTTTAAAGTTTAAGTCTCTGGTTGCGTTAAAAGAAATAAACAAAATCTTGCACCCTTGGATCTTGCAATGCAGGGTTTCACAAAGTATTGATCGCGATCCTAGTGGAGTCGCGGAAGGTTTGAATTGGGGTCAAAAACACTTCGGAAAATATGCTATTTTTCTGTAAAATTTAGAGATAAATAGTGATATTTTATTATATTTTCCCTAATAAAAAACAAAATCAATAAAATTATGACATATTTTTTTCAAACATCAAATTTTAATGCTTCTGCGAATCGGGATTTTCCTTTCTAGAGCAACACAATAAAAGGAGAGTAATTAACTGTAAAAAGTAGAAAAATAACCACGACTATGATTAACAAAACTACAATCACGCTTGAAGAAGCTATAATCTCTAAAATATGCGTATATCTCGCATTAAGAATATTAACTCGCAGTTGTCCTTCCACATATTTATGCTGAAGTAATATAATTTTTATAATTTGGTAGTTTACGTGTTGTTGTACCTCCATCCATTTTACTAATGAAAATTTTATTAAATCACTCTTCTTCTTCTTATGGTTATTACTACAATTTCTCGAATTGTTTTTAATGTAGCGTTGCGGCGACGGTGGTATTTCTAGGCAAAAGGTAGCACCATGAAAAAGTTCGGGAACCTTTGTTGTGATGAAAGTAATAAATGTCGTAGTGGTATTAAACTAAAGAAGTGAAAGCCAGACATTAAATACATATATATATATATGTGCAATACACTTTATTAACTTATACAGCAAAAAAACAAATAACGATTGTAGAAGAAATTCAAAGAAACTAAACATAAATATATACAAGAAAAAGAACATCATTCGAATCGTTGACCGGTACTTTTCTTTGTTATTGTTAAAATTTCCCGACAGAGTGGGTGTGTACGAAATGTGAACGACGTGAAGGTGTAAACGCCTGGCATTGATAGTGTGAACCGTTTTTAAGTAAGACTAAAAGTTTTTAAAAGTGTTACTTTGTTAGTCATTTAATAAATTATATAGATAATTTGACGTTTGTGCTATTATATAACAGTAAGAATTTATACCTTTAAATTCTTTTGCGTTAATCATCCCGTATTTTACCTGAAATAAGTATACTGTCACTCTTGCTATATGATATATGATTAATATATATATATACAACTTCTGTATTAATTTTACAGTTTTAGGCCTACTCCTGTTCGTTATGAGCAATTGATAACATTATATTGTGATTAATTTAAGCTCTTAACACTATTTTCACTGTCACTAGTGCTGAAAAGGTGAAAATGGCACAGTATTTTTCGTTTGCCTTTTTTTTCTTATAACTAGTACTAGTAGACGTATCTTATTCAGACGTAGACGTCTTACTTGTAGTACTATTAGGTTTCTATGGATGCTATTTGCCGAATTTTCCCGAAGTATTAATCTGTTATGCAACGTTACTTGAGAGCTTGTTCAAATTTCAAACCGAAACATTAATAACGATAATGCTCTAATAGTAATAACAAAGTAATTGTATCATTAGTACTATTAGTATTACATAACTAGGCTGTTTTGTAAGTTATATGAAAGTTACAACTCCTGTATTCAAGTAAAATTTGTGAAGAAACTATTTTTGTAGTGTATTTTGAGCCTGAATAGTTATTAAACAAAAAGATTATTTTAAAGCCAAGAGACCAAATCAAATCTTTTAATTTAAAAATAATCCCACAAGCAAAAACAATTTTCATATAAAATGCTATTTATAAGATAAATTTGATAAGAAATTATCATTTTGTATTCTTTTGAGAGAACTATTTCTTATCTCACATGTATTTGTAGAATTATTTCAGTGATACACTTTGTTCTAAGTTTCTGATCTTACAGTCTTAACATTGCTTGGTGTTTACTTAGTAGTAAGTGTGAGTTGTGTTCTTCAAATTAACATCAGTACATTAAAAACTTGCCAATTACAAATGTCAGAGATTGATACATTCACAGTATTTAGAGATTATGTAAACTTTACACAGTGTGTGTAATATAAATTTTATTTCCTTTCGGGACAGATTTGGACATTTTAACGAGATATTTCACAGAAATGATCAGTTTATTTTTCACAGAATTACATTTTGTGGCTGAGCTTTTTTTTAGTACATGTAGTAACACATACACTTGTGCTCATTTTGGATCTAATACTAATAGCATCTCAGACATTTGATTTTTCCATGGCCCAAAACCAAAATATTCAGTACCAAATAATTGATATATTTATTAAAATACTTTCACCGCTTACACAAGACATTGGAAACTGTGGAAAATATTTGAGTTTCTGTTGGTGGTTATAAAGGGAGAAGGCTTTTAGTTGGAATTTGTTTCAGACCACTAGTGAAACTGATGAAATTAATGAGAAACTCTACAGTGAGATAAAGAATTTAACTGTTATTAAGATTATAATTATGAGAGGTTTTAATTTCAGGCATATAGGCTTGGAAACGTTTGAGTCAAATCATGAAGGCACAGGTTTTTAGAAACTGTTCAGGATGGTTTTCTTCAACAATTGTTTAGGGAACCTACTGGAAACAATGCTATTTTATATTTACTGTTAACTTCTAATAAAGAAATAATTGACAGGGTAGAAATTGGGTAACATGTAGGTACAAGTGATCATTGCTCAGTTAAATTTGATATTTTGCAGCATTTTGGTTCCAAATTTCAAAAAAGCAAATTTTGAATAGATAAGACAAGAATTATCTACTATGAATTGGGTAAATGAATTAGTTGAATATGTTGATCAAATGTGCAAAAAAAGGGTAGCTGCAAATATTCAAAAAAAAAGATTGGCTTACAAAGGATATAAGGGATAAATTAGAGAAAAGCATTATAAATATAAGTAGTTTCAATTTATTGCAGTCATGGGAAATTTGGAGGACTATAGTAGATCAAGAGGGTTGATCAAACAAGAAATTAGGAAATCAAAAACTTTTATGAAAATGTAAGAATAAATATTAAGAATTCCTTCAAATACACTAAGGGTAAGCAGAATATTGGGATGGGAATAGGGCCTTTGAAGGATGATACAGGAATATGAAAATGTAAGAATTAATATTAAGAATTCTTTCAAATACACTAAGTGTAAGCAGAATGTTAGGATAGGAATAGGGCCTTTGAAGAATGATACAGGAAGGCTAATATCTTATGATTATGGGATGGCTGGGTTATTCTACTTTATCCTCAGTTTTTACTAATAAAGATTTAAGTACCTTCAACAGTTGTTAAATGGAAACAAGGTTGAACTAGATGGTCACATTGACTCTGAGCATGTTTAGAAAAAATGTGGAAGTTTAAAGAATGATAAAGCTCCTGGACCAGATAATATTTACCCAAGGGTTTTGAAAGAGGTTAAAGATTGGATATGTGAGCCACTCTACTATTATCTTTTTCAAAGTCCTTGAATAGTGGGCAGATGCCAAAAGATTGGAAGTTGGCTAATGTTACTCCTCTTTTCAAGAAAGGTGATAAAAATTGTCCCAATAACTTAGGCCTGTTAATCTTATATCAGTGGTGGGAAAAGGTTTTTGAAAGTCTAATGAAAGATGTTTTGCAAAGTCATTTAACAAAGTATAGAATTGTGTTGGATAGTCAGCATGGTTTCACTAGGGGAAAATCTTGCCTTACTCATCTTTTGACATTCTTTGAAGAGGTAGCTAGTGTAGATTATGGTACAGGTGTGGATGTGGTATATTTGGATTTTCAGAACGCATTTGACAATGTGCCACAAAAAGGCTTGTTAACAAAAGTTATCTCTTTAGGTGTGGAGGAAAAGTTGGCTCATTGGATAGAAGAGTGTCCAGATGGAAGAAAACTGAAAGTTGTTATAAATGAATTTCAGTCATACTGGATTAATGGTACCTCTGCTTATTTTGATATATTTCAGTGACATAGGTGAAGCAATGGTCAATTGATTATTTAAATTTGATGGTGATATTAGTTTTGGGTGTTCCTGGCTGTGAAGAGGATGCTGTTACTTTATAAAAGAATTTAGGTTATTTGGTGAGTTGGGAAAATAAATGGCAGATTATTTTTAATTATAATAAATGCAAGGTGTGCAATATTACAATTTGAATTATCGTTCTAATTTTGATGAGAACAACCTGAACAGTGTTATGGAATAAAAAGGTCTTGGTGTTCTGATTCATCAGTTTCTTAAGCCATCCAAGCAATGTGCTGTTGCTTGTGACAGGACAAATAGGATCTTAGGTTGTATCTACAGAAATTTTGAATGCAAGGCAAAAGAAGTTATAATGTCAATGTATAGGTTATTGGTTAGGCTACATTTGCAGTACTGTGTTCAACCTTGGGCTCCTTAGTTTAGAAAGGACATTGAATTGTTGGAAAGGTTTCATAGAAGGGTTACTAGAAGAATACCTGGGATGGAAAGGTTGCCATAAGAGGATAGATTACGATCTCTGAACTTGTTTCTCTCTTGAAAAAAAATGAGAGTGAATCTGACTGAGGTGTATAAGATTGTTAAGGGAATTGATAGCTTCATTTTTTTCCTACTTAATAATAAGAATGGTAAGACTACTGAGGGGAGATGCACATCAATTTTGGCAGGGTAGGAGTCATCTTCAACTAATACAGCTTTATTTTTCTAACAGGGTGGTTGACCTTTGGAATGAGTTTCCTTTGGATGTGATGGATGCAGTTAATTTAAGGGAAAGCTTGATAAATATTTGAATGATAAGGACAGGCTTTGAGTTTTTTAGTATATGATTTAGTGGATAAACAAAAAGGTCTGTTGTTGTCATTTAAGGCTTTATTGTGTTAAATATTAAATCTTGAAAAAGAATTTAAATTACAGACTAAGAAGGAAGCAATGTCAATACTTCAATAAAAGATCATGTAATAATATCAGGTGAGTAATCATATTGTAGTTGGTCTGTCTTGTGTCTAGAACTGCCAATAATATTTTTATACAAAAACAAAATTATATTAACAGTCCAGTTTTGTTTTGGACATGTCCAATACTATCTTAAACTCCTTAACTTTGCTTTTCTGAACAAAAATATGTATTGAGAAATCACGTATCATTAATAAATGTTTAGTGATAAATAACTACGATGATTGCAGTTTACAAGAATCAAAACAAAAATAGCTAGGTTTGCTAAATAGTTTTTCTGACAAATGATTGATAAATGTGTACTTCTAAGAAACCATTGCTTATGTTTAAAAAAACAATTTAGGGTCGTTTAAAAATAACCTAAAAATTTAAAAATCTCCTGGACCAGACAATATTTAACCTAGAGTTTTAAAGGAACTTAAAGATTTTATTTGTGAACTGCTAGCTAATATTATTTATAGGTCATTGAGTAGTGGAAGAGTATTAGAAGATTGGAAGTTGGCTAACATTAGTCCAATATTTAAAGGAGGTGATAAACATTGTCCAGGTAATTATAGGCCAGTTAGTCT
>NW_013667989.1:145380-147473 GCF_000517525.1 Limulus polyphemus | reverse complement strand
CAAAGATCCAGTGTGGTTTCACTAAGGGAAAGTCTTGTTTAACAAATCTTCTGACATCCTTTGAGGATGTTACCACAAGAGGATGTCCCTGATAATCTATCACTTAAGCCTTGAATTATGCTTAGTAACTCATTCTGCATCTAGCCCAAGAAAACACTCCTGAAAGGGACATGTCAATTTCTGTCTCTAAACATCCAAAGTTTTTTACACATATTAATCAGCCCTTCTAATATCCATCTTCCAACAAAAAAAGAATGTTTCCTTTTGCCAGCAACTAAACTTTCATCATGATATATATAATGTCCTGTGCTTTAGCCCATGACAAGCAAATTTTACTCCCAGTCTTTCTGTACTTCCCACTACTAGTAACTATATTAGTAGGTATAATGAGAGATTCCCCTACTAGGGAAATTTTGTGAGATGGCAGATTCTACTTTTATTTTGTTATGGTTTTGTTTATCATTACCTCTATCATTTAGGTCAATTAGGAATTTTTAGTTATATTAAAGTGTATTATGAAACTGACGCAAGCTTCCCTAGTGGTGATGTACAGATATTAATGTTGTGAAAGCTTATGTAAATTAGCTAGTCACATGAGATGTAACCTCATGATCTAACCACTAAATAAAAAGCCTTCCTTGTTTTTGAAATTGAGTTAGTTCACGAGCTATAGTTAAAACTATTGCTAATTATTGCTTGATATTATTCTCGATGTTGAGAAGTTGTTTAATTTTGGAACATTGTTTTACTTTATGATGAATTTGTTTCTTTTTTTCTTGGTGCATTTTCCTAATTCCTTTGATATTTATTGAAATTCGTAACATTGAGATTTATGTTATATTGTTTATTAACATTTGTACCTAGTTCTAGCCAGGCATGAGTTTAGTAATTGTTTTTTGGAAATGAAGAAATTTATATTCTAGTTTGACAGTTTTATTTTAGATTTCTTTTGTTTGAGGTTTAGAGGTATTCATTTTTAAATGTTAGTGTGTATGTGCTAGTGTTCTGCATTTCAAAATTTGCAGGGACTTGCATGTCTCCTAAAAATCTCCCAGGAATTTTTTCTTGCAAAACAATTAATAATGTGAAATATATATATATATATTTGTCCAACAGGCAAAATATAATGGCAAACCTTCTTATCCCGGGTGATATGAATTCCGCACCCCTAACCCTGTTGGAAAAATAAAACTGTCTTAACAAGGGCCTAGTGTGATCTTTTTCATATATTAATCTTGTGCCTTTAAGCATTCAGATCAAATAATTCCTTTATCCTATTGGTCCCACAGATAATCGTGTAAACTTCAAGACCTCCTTTTAGTCTTCTTTTTTTCAAGATAAGTTAAGAGATCTTAATCAATCCCCAAAGACCTAGTAGACCTCTGAATTCTTTCCAATAAGTAAATATCTTTTCTTAGAAAGGGAGACCAAAACTGCACATAGTATTCCAAGTGAGGCCTAATTAGTGATTTGTATAAATAGAATATTACCTTATTTAATTTCTGTTATGCTGTTGAATTGGTTTTGATCTATATTAAATGTATAATCAGAAATATAGCTGAAATACATTACCTTACACTTACAGTAATTAAGTCCTTTGCTATTTGTCTAACTTTCTAATTGATCATTCTGTAGTACATCAACATCATCTATACAGCTATAAATACCCAAAAACAAGAACCTAGGACTACAGAGCTCATCAGAACAATTAATAATACATTCAGAACTGAAGTAACATATAAGGTCTAGACCTAGGACTACAGAGTCATCAGAACAATTAATAATACATTCAAAACTAAAGTAACATATAAGGTCTAGACCTAGGACTACAGAGCTCATCAGAACAATTAATAATACATTCAGAACTGAAGTAACATATAAGGTCTAGACCTAGGACTACAGAGTCATCAGAACAATTAATAATACATTCAGAACTGAAGTAACATATAAGGTCTAGACCTAGGACTACAGAGTCATCAGAACGATTAATAATACATTCAGAACTGAAGTACATATAAGGTCTAGACCTAGGACTACAGAGTCATCAGAACAATTAATAATACATTCAGAACTGAAGTAACATATAAGGTCTA
>NW_013667989.1:123889-144380 GCF_000517525.1 Limulus polyphemus | reverse complement strand
AACAATTAATAATACATTACAGAACTGAAGTAACATATAAGGCTAGAACTAGGACTACAGAGCTCATCAGAACAATTAATAATACATTCAGAACTGAAGTAACATATAAGGTCTAGACCTAGGACTACAGAGCTCATCAGAACAATTAATAATACATTCAGAACTGAAGTAACATATAAGGTCTAGAACCTAGGACTACAGAGCTCATCAGAACAATTAATAATACATTCAGAACTGAAGTAACATATAAGGTCTAGACCTAGGACTACAGAGCTCATCAGAACAATTAATAATACATTCAGAACTGAAGTAACATATAAGGTCTAGACCTAGGACTACAGAGTCATCAGAACAATTAATAATGCATTCAGAACTGAAGTAACATATAAGGTCTAGACCTAGGACTACAGAGTCATCAGAACAATTAATAATACATTCAGAACTGAAGTAACAAATAAGGTCTAGATGTGATTTTCTTAGTTAACACATTCATGGTATAAGTGATTTTTCTAATTTTGCAATAGGAATGTAAAGCCTCATTGTGAGCTCTGCTTAGATACAGCTACTTTTATGGCTTTATATTACATTTTATGACAGAATGACTGCAATCACAGCTTTCTCTTGAGTGTACCATCAGTAGTACATGACATCCTGTCTTTACCCATTTAAGCTTTGGCTGTCATGTACCTCTGGTGGTGCACACTATGATTTAAATATTAATAATCAAATGATCATAATTTTTAATTTTTTTTCTTGAGTAATTTCACAATTTTATCATTGTAAAAAAGGGACATCAGATAAAATTATCTCTTCTGTGGGTGAAAGTTTTTCAAGAATTGTGATGGGAAGATTACAATGTGCTTATAGCGCTTCAATGAAAATTAGAATGAATTCAAATATTCATTGTCTAACTTTTTTTCAAATTCTCTTAAGAGGCTTTCTACAAAAAAAATGTCTAATTAGTTTTTTGCTCTACGTACTTACTATGACAATTTTATTTCATTTCTATCCTAATTATATTACAGTTTTCATAAGCTTTTATTTATGAAAGAAGTCTCAATTAGTTTGTTTTTTTGCTTCAGTTACTCACAATGGAAACTTTAATGCCAGTTTCTCGATGTAATTTTAAAATAAAAAGTGATTTAATCATGTAAATTTGTTTTATTTCAGTTTTTCTTTCAACACGGCATCAGTGCTCCATCAGTGGTACATGATGGAAAGTGCAGCATTATTATAACTGTTCGTACAAATTATATGCTTTCATATAGGACTTTGGAGAGATGAAGTACAATTATATCTTATGGGTGGCTCGCAACATACAACAGAAAATGTGCAAATGTACCACCAGTAACGCACGATGTCATGAACATGTTAATCTCAAGTTCTTTGTATCAAAAGCTTTTAGAAAATTTAAATATGCCAAATCCACACCCTTTCTATCATTCAAGTCATAAGTAAAATAGTCCTAACTACTGACGTATGAGCATATTTCTTTTAGAGAATCATCTTTCTCTTTTTTACATTATTGGTCATTCTTCTAGCTGTTAGTTGAAAGGTAGACATAATTTATGGGTATCAACAATACCTTGGTAGTGTATAGATATTAAGTTACATTAAGGTGATTTTTACATTTCTGTTATAAAACAAAATGTGAATCAAGATGTAGAAGTACCATGTTTTTGTGTAGCTATGATACTCTATGATACATGCATTTTTTGCTTTTGAGGTACATCCTTAAAAAAGATTATTCCTCACAACAAGTACACATACACCACATATAGTAGGAAAAGGAAACAACATATACACAGAATATTGTGAATATGCAAACAGCAAGGCTGTCACTAAGTTTTAAAGTTGCAGAGGAATGTAAAAATTATTGAATCAGCATTTATTATTAAACAACTGTTTCAAGAGAGCAAGTTATTATGTCTTTGTTTATTACATAAGAATAAAGTATAAAGTTTTTTACAAGCCTTTCCTGGTTTTTCTGATGAAGGAAAGATGTGCTTCTTTAATGGATATGCCTATGACACTGTACAGGTCAAGCACTTTTGCTAGAGTTCTTTAAAATGAATCTTCCTATGACACTATGTACAGGTCAAGCTCTTTAACTAGCAGTTATTTAAAATGGATGCCTCTGAAACTTACTGTAACTAAAATGATAATTATATCAAGTTATATTTGAATACATTTGTTTCTACGAAAAGTGTAGAAGGTGTTAAAGGATCTTTTTTTTCTGAAGTTAATAGTGATCTTTTCAAGGATATTTACAGATACCACTACTTGTGGAATGAAAGGATGTAGAACACAAGAAATGTGGTTTTCTTTATCCTCAAAAAATCATTAACATTTGAGCTGCACTTCCTTCTATAACCATACAACAACTACATGACCGTTGTACATGTGCATTGTATCTATACTTGTAAATTTGGTATTCATTGTTGGAATCATTACTTTTCTGTTAAAGGTATTAAAATCCACCCTCACCAACTATTTATATGTATTGAAAATGTAAGATACACTTGTTCTATGACCTATTGTGTGTAATAGAAGCAGTGATACTTTGGTGTCATAAGTACCTGTAATGCATATTTTGATATATATATGTGTGTGTGTATATATATATATATATATATATATATTGTATTCTGTATATATGTTTTGATGTGTATAGACAGTCATTGATCTTGTTTATTACATTATAATTTGCTTTACTTCTGCACAGTTTCCTACAAGCAATATGCCTGGCCCAGAAAAATTGCACTTGGAAGATGCCCTGAATGATGATCCTCAGGTATCAGTACATATTTTCATGTTGTTAAATGTTTAAAAAGAATGGACTTTATAAAAAAATATTATGTTTACATTTGCAGTAAGCTTAATAAGAATTGAAGACATTACAGGAACAAGCATTATGATCTAGTTTACACCTGATTTTTGGTTTCTCTAGCTCAAATATATCCCCTGATATAGAAACCTATGTTATGTAATCATTCTCATGAAGCATATGTTTTAAAGTAGTGGACAAGTACATTTACTCTTCTTGGGACCTTTAAGTCATTTTGAACTAATTTTTCATGGTTTCTAGTTAATCATTAATGTAGACAGGTTTAAAAAATAAGTTACGGAACTCACTGACTGGACAGATTTAAAAAATAAGTTACAGAACTCACTGACTGGACAGATTTTAAAAATAAGCTTTAGAACTCACTGACCAAAGATATTTTAGAAATAATTTACAGAACTCACTGATTGGACAAATTTTAAAAATAAACTACAGAACTCACTGACCATACCGATTTTTAAAATAAGTTACAGAACTCACTGACTGGACAGATTTTAAAAATAAGTAATAGAGCTCACTGACCAAACAGATTTTAAAAATATGTTACAGAACTCACTGACCAAACAAATTGTCAAAATAAGTTACAGAACTCTCTGATTAGACAGATTTTAAAAATAAATTACAGAATCCACTGACTGGACAGATTTTAAAAATAAGTTACAGAATCCACTGACTGGACAGATTTTAAAAATAAGTTACAAAACTTACTGACCAAACATATTTGAAAATAAGGTACAGAACTCATTGACCAAACAAATTTTTAAAAATAAGTCTTTACACATTTTTTCCATTCCATAATGTGAGGAAATATGCTGACAGTTTTTTTTTCTAACACATAAGAAACTCAGTATATCAACCTGATTTTGTACTCAAGCTTCATATTCTATAGATTTTGGGGTATTCCATGTCTATGAAAGGGTCAGTAAGTTCTGTAATTTATTTTTAAAATCTGTCCAGTCAGTGAATTCTGTAACTTATTTTTACAATTTGTTTGGTCAGTGAGTTCTGTAACTTATTTTTTTAAATCTGTCCAGTCAGTCAGTTCTGTAAATTGCTTTTACAATCCATCCACTTGTTGAGCTCTGTAACTTATTTTCCTAATGTTTTGTGAATGAATGTTTGTTATTCAAATAACTTGAGTTATACTGGACTTACAGTAAGGTTGTGGCAATAGAATACCAATAGTTTAAAGACGAAAATAAGAAATCCTATAATCTGAGCACTTTTGAAAGGTAGACCTTTCTTCATGAAGGAATAATTTTAAATGACGAAGTAGAGTGTCGGAAAAGAGACGATGTGATTTCACGGTTAAGCAAAGGAAACTACCATGAAAACCAGGAAGTTTTTTCTTGAACTTTCCAAGGAATGTTTCAGGTGTGGCTAATTTCCATTGTGCAGTACGACAGGAGTAAATTGGAAAATAATGTTAGAAAAAGATTTTGTTTAAATGAATGAATCTTCATGTAAGGAACATGGATTTTACGAACCTAATTGCTTTCTTAATATCATAAAAATCAAAGATTGTCTAGATTAGTAGCCTATAAGATCACCAGAGTCTGAATATTTATTGGTTACTAATTGAATATTACTAAAGTAATGGAATATGAACCACACAAAAGAAAAAGAAAGATAAAAGAAGCCTTTCTACATCCACCTAACTCGTAACTCATTTAGCCAACATTAAGTCAAAAACTTGGAAACACTCTCCTGAAACCATTTGTATAATTTATTGATTCAAGTCCCTAATGGGTGAGAGCCTGAATAAATGTATATTACATCTGCCTTTATATCAAGAAAACCCAGAAATCAGTCTTGCTCCTGCTGCCACATACAACCTTTCTCATGGCTTCCCAAAAAATGGTAGCAGTTTAACAGCCAAAACGTAGGATATAAACTGATTAGTAATTAGGATGTAGTAATAAATAAATAAGTAAACTTAGGGATTGTATGGGTTGAATGTAAATTTGGAGTGAGAGGGTCCAGTGCTTTTTTTGTTAAATTCAGCATTCATGGTTCAGTATATTATTTATTTGGGTAAGGGAAGAACTAGAAATTAAAATTTTTACTATTAGATATAACAGATATAATAATAACAGTTTCATTATCCATTTTGTCAAACAGAAGTTTTTGTTATTATTGTTTATTTTTTAAGAGCAGATTGAATCATTAAAAGTTAATGAAACAAATTTATTGACTTGCATTTAGTTATTTTGAAAACTTACCAAGTTTGTTTGTACTTTTACAGGTGACAGTATAATGTGTTTTTCTTTTAATTTTGCATTTCTTGTAGCTAATAACATAAAAAAAGGAAAGTACTTGTTGAATCATAGAGTGATTGCCAAATCAAGATAAATCACTAAAAGGTAGTTATGTTTAAAACAAACATGCATGAAATATCACAAAATGTCTCAGAAATGAATTCTAACTGATAGATAGTTTTTTTTATTCAGAATAACCATAGGAATCTTTATAAACTAGAAAAATGAGTAGGTCAGAAAATATCAGATTCTTGTTCAATTGATTTACGCTTGTTTTGACCACATTTTCTTTAAGAATTGTATAAACTATATTTCAAAAAAATGGTGTTGCTTTTTATTTTCAGCATTTTCTTGAAAGACACATTGTAATCATGAGATTTTTGGTAAAAAAAAAAAGGAAGAAATGTGTATTGTATATGCAGTATATATATATACACTGTATCATTTAAATTTCACTTTGTACTTTTTGTCATTTCTTAGGGAGATACTCAGATACACTTGCATCAAAAATATATACCAAGTATTACATGTATTAGACCAATAATTAGGTAATAGGTTTTGATTTTACATTGATGTGTAACACTTGGACCTCATTACTTCTTTATGTGTCAGTTTTGATATTCATAGTGATCATAGAAAATACATCGTTGTATACATACATATAGTGTATTCATAGTGTTAAGAAAACATGTATGGTCTCAAAAGTCAAAAACAAAAATATGAAATCCTTAATCTGAGGGCTTTCAGTAGATGGCTCTTTCTCCATCAGAAACTAAATGTCCACCTTTCAAAATTGCTTAGGTTGTAGGATTTCACATATTTGTCTTGCACTTAGTGTATTCATTCACAGGTGTAATCAGATTAATTAGTAGTAGTAGTATTGTTATTATTAAACTTGTATGTACTTGTTCTTTTTTTTTAGACTAGGTCCATGGTGTCATTGTTTGAACAGGATAGTCAGTTGCTGAAAAAATACATTGAAAGCCTCTATGGACATTGTGAGAAAGTGCTGAATGCCCAGGTTTGTTCCCACTTGACAGTCTCACTTTGTAACTAATTTTTCACAAC
Organism: Limulus polyphemus; assembly: GCF_000517525.1. Classification (NCBI taxonomy): domain Eukaryota; kingdom Metazoa; phylum Arthropoda; class Merostomata; order Xiphosura; family Limulidae; genus Limulus; species Limulus polyphemus. The sequence goes on along the minus strand of NW_013667989.1, from coordinate 138,209 downwards.
TAGATCCACAAGAGTATGAATAAATGGACATCTTTAATGTTTATATTTTGAAACAGGTTGTATAGCTGTGGCAATTACATATATTTTATTTATAGCTTCATGTTATTTCTAGACAGGAAGTATTTACAATTAGTCGCATGCTTTGGTTAATAATAGGAGGGTGACGATACAGCAATACGATACGAGTGTCGTATCGTGAAGCCATGATATGATTGTATTGATATATCATCCGATACGATACTATTTATGTATCTTCACAAAATTTGGCAAGCTTTCAGTGAATGTTATGTCTTTTGTACAGAAAAAATTCAGAATTTCTAATAAAGTATTTTTTGCTAAAAATTAATGTTTTTAATATATCGAGTCAAAGTAGTCACTGCTTCAAGTGTAAATTGATTTCTATGTTAAAATTAAAAATATCTCTCTCCATCTAAAAATTAACAAATTTCTCTTTTGTAATCTCTAAAACCTCTGAAATAAATTTCCAACCTTTTTTTCAATAAATCTTCATATTCTAACTGCTATATTTACTACCCTAATTTTATGTGAAGTCGGTCAATTTGACCGGCCTCATAACCACCATAAAAATACAAAATATATGAAACTTATCTTTTTTCTTTTTAGAATTACTTCAAATTGTAGCAAGAAACTATATTTGTTTACAATAAATAACTTAAAGCTCTTAACATTGTACATCTGTTTCTAATTAAATTGTATTGTCAAGACTGTCAAACTGTAATAAACCATTAGTAAAACTTCTGTATCTAGATACGTAATGTATCAGCCCTAGTTAATATACCTTACCATTTATTATTAAGGTGTCGATCAGGTTTGTGAAATAAAAACATAATTAAAATACTGTACACATGCTTTATACATGTAATTAAAGTTTGCACTGTACATCCTGTTTCTATAATGAGATTTAATAAGCAACAGAAACTTCTACACCACAAAAGATGACATATGTCTTGGTAGATACATCCAACTAACTCTGATTTACCATAGATTTTTCTTCTGTAGATCCCACTCTTTTGTGATGTTTATTATAATTCATTACTTTGCATTTTCTACCTGGACTACAGTTAAATTTATCTGTTAGCCATGAGTTGTTTTACTTTAATGTTATTGTGCATGTCTATTATAATTTTAACTGTTCTGTATTACCAGTGTTTGTGTTGCTTGTTTCTCTGTGTTCTTTGAGCTTGTAAATATTTATCGATTGTGTTTTCTGACATATGTAGCAGACTTTGCTTTACTTATACTTTAATTTTAAGTTTACTCAGTTAAGTTTATTTGCTGAATCCAACCTCAGTTATAAGACTTTCTCCTCTGTATGATCTGCAGCTATGAATATTTCTTCATATGATACCAGTGTTCAGTTTAACTTTACCAAGAAACATATGATTCTGAAATTTCAGTATAATGACATATTTCCTTTTATGCATTTTTTTAAAACAAAAACGAAGATACAATGTGGCTAAATACAAGCATATGTAGTTAATTGGTTATGCAATAAATTATAAATGAACAACTCTCTGCATGTAAAAACTGTTTAAGTCTTCTCAAGGCAAACTGTTGGATTGCTGACTATCAAACTCTCTGTTGTACTACATTTTAGTTCCATGGCAACCTTGAACATTCAACAAAACACTTCTTTACATTATGTGGGAAATCCTCACCGACCATGCTATATCAAAGGCAAATAAATTACAATAATGTCTAATGTACAACTTATAACTAGATACACTTGAAATAAACATAGCTAGAATAAATTGAAATAAAAGGGGAAAAAACAAAAACATTTATCACAAGAAACAAAATCTTGTCAAGTATATTTCATTAGTTAATTTGTTATAAACAAAAAAGAAATACTTATGTTTTAAAGGTAAAGAATCCTGCCAATATTTGTTTTCATTTCAAAATTGTATATATGATCCATATATGTAAGTTAACTTTGTAAGAAAATTGTGTACTCAGATCAGTAAGTATGTGATTAAAGAAATTTTAACTTTGTCAGTAAATGGTTGAAAATAATTAGGCTTAATAAACCATTACATTCTTTCCTAATAGAAAGAGTTGGCCAGTGCTACAAGTGGCCTTGCAGACCATGTGAGAAGTTACAAGGCACAGGTATGGCTCGAATGTACACATTTAGTTAAACTAGTTGTGTCTTGTATCAGTTTATCTTTTACTTAAATATCTGTTTGTATGGGTGTTTGTGTAAAACTTTATTCCTGTTTCTTTTTGTAGTATTTTATTTCATTACATATTTTTATTTGAAAAATACATCCTCTTGTAGAGGTACTAGTTACTTCCTATTATATGATTAAGTTTATCTGATATAACATTATTGACTATTTTGTGGTTTAGGATTTCTGGCCAGGGTAATATTCTTCATTTTAAGATTATTTTAGGTAACATGTGTCTGAGTTTGCTGAGATATTGATTTTTTTTTACCACTGAACCTTCACGAGATCTTTAACCGATTTCCACCCACAGAACTTGTGGGTTTGGATATACAGTAACTTTACAGTTTGTTTTTGCAATTCCCCCCCCCCTTTTTTTTCTTTTTCTTTTTAAATGTATAGTTATGAACTTCAAAATATGTTTGTTTGGTTTGAACAAAAAATGTATGTTTAGTTTGATTTTAATGTGTTTTTAGTCTATGATGATGTACTTTAGAATACATTTGTGTGGGTTTGAACATAAGCTGTATTTTTAATTTGATTGTAATATTTTTTTGGGTTTTTGATGCCGTACTCAAGAATGAATTTGCGGGTTTGAATAAAAAGCATATTTTTAGTTTAATTGTAAGTTTTTTAAGTTTGTAATGATGTGCTCCAGAATAAATCTGTGTGGATTTAAACAAGAAGTTTCTTTTCAGTTTGATTATAATGGCTCTTTTAGTCTCTGATGATGCACTGGTGGGCTTGAATATCAGTTTAATTCTAATAATTTGTAACAGACTAAATAAACCAATTTCAATAAACAACAACTTCTGATCTTGTTCTCTAGTTTGAGTGTTACATTGTATGTTAAATTAATCTTTGTTATTTTCTTTCTTTTTTTTAGGGGTTTTACCTTGATACAGATCCAGACAGCATTTTGAGTTCTATATTACAGCATTTTGTTTCCACTCTTGATGAGGTAAGTTTGTATGTCTAATATTTTTTGTACAAATAAAACACATCTAAGATTATGTTAAATTTACCCATCCCATTATTTTGAAATTCCTAAGAGCAATTCTTAGCCTGTTTTTAAAGTAGTTGAAAGGTAGGTGGGGTTATTAATTCTTTGATTGATTTAAAATATAGTCATATGTTGATTTTTTTTAATGACAATTGATCATATTCTGAATAGTAAGTTAACTGTGTTAGGAATTTTAGTTTATTGCACATACATGGTAACTATTAAACAGAACACAACCATGTTATGTTACTATAGCTTTGTTGAATATATCTATAACACATAGAAGAAATTAAATACAGCAATACTGTATTCAAGTTCTTTGTCTTTGAATAACATTTATCCCCCGGTGGGCCAGCGGCAAGTCTTCAGATTTACAACGCTAAAATCAGGGGTTCTATTCCCCTTGGTGGACACAGCAGATAGCCCGATGTGACTTTATTATAAAAAAACACATACTTGAACAACATTTTCATGTTTTAGCTAATGGGATGTGTTACCATGTTGCAGCTAGCACGATGTGTTCCCATGTCCTTTTCAGTTGTTCTTTAAACTTGTTTAGATTTCTAATTTCAAGAAGTTTGTGTTTGGAACTGATTAAGTAAAACCAAAGATTAACAGTGCAAATTTATGGCAAAAAAAACTGCTGTGACAATACATTTGTTAGATCAGAACATTAAATAGCTATTTCTAATTCTTAACCCAAGTTAGACCAATGAATACATATGCATGCATTTTAAAGACTATTATCTTTTCTCAGCTTATTGATAAGGGCATTTAAGGAAAATGGTCATAGTTTGATTTTCTCAGGGATATTGCTAAGAATATATTGTGGGGATGAGACACTAAATAGATCACTAGGATTGAATGCCAGGCTTAGATCAATATGTAGGGATGAGCAAATACGCTGTTTGGATTTGTGAAATAATTTTAATGGGAAAGTTAATTTTTTTGGAATGGATGGCTTACATTTAAACGAGGCATTGGCTAGCATGTTAGCAAGGGCTATTAACTCAGCTGTAGTGGTAGATTTAAACTAGGGCTAGACAGAGGTGAGGGCTATCATATTAGTAAAATAGGAAATATAATTGACAGGAAAACATGTACAACAGGCATAAAACGTGAACGTATTTTAAAATCTATGGGTAATCGTTACTATTGTAATACTAGCAGTATTAGAAGTAAAATTTATGAGTTCAAAGCAGTTGTGGAAACTGAGGATTTTGATATTATGGGTATCACTGAGACTTGGTTGGATTTGAACAATTTTGATGAGAGAAATTTTTTTGAAATACAAGGCTACAGATTATTTACTAGAGATAGAGTATTGAAAAAAAAAGGGGAGAGCAGCTTTATATGTGAGGAATGAATTGCATTCTGTTGAGTTAGAGAAAACAGCACTGAGGTTGAATCAGTTTGTGTTAGTGGGTATAAAGAGAAAAGTCTTGTAATTGGGATTTGTTATAGAACACTAGGCCAGAATGTGGAAGTTGATGAGAAATTGTATAATGAGATCAGAATGGTAGCTGAAAAAGATGTTGCTATTTTGTGGGATTTTCATTTCAGGGGTTTTGATTGGGAAATTTTTGAGTCTGACAGTGAGGGGGATAGGTTCTTGAAAATTGTTCAGGATACTTTTATACACAAACTGGTGATGGAACCTACAAGAGAGGAAGCTATATTAGATTTAAAATTAGCATCTGATGTGAATATGATAGAGTTGTGGTTGGTGAACATTTAAGTACAAGCAACCATTGCACTATTAGGTTTGGGATTTTATTACATGTAGAATTGAGGAAGAATAGTACCCTGATTCCATATTTTTAGGAAAGCCAATTTCGATGGAATGAAACATGATCTAGCTTCTGTAGATTGCACCAGAGAGTTGGGAGGGGACCTTGAACAGATGTGAGAAGCATTTAGGGAGGATTGATGTGCATACATATTCCATACAGAAAAAAAAGGGCAATGGAGCGGAATAAGCCAGTATGGTTTAGTAAAGGTTTAAGAGATCATATTAGTTATAAAAATAATAAATTCAAGAAATTTAAACTTACTGGAAATAATAAGGACTTGGAGGACTATGGGAAATCAAGAGAACTGGTTAAAAAGGAAGTTAAAAGGGTAAAAATTGTATATGAAAGAGGGTTGGGTGAGAAAGTTAAATCAAACAATAAGGAATTCTTTAGGTATATGATGTGTAAGCAAAATGTTAGGATGGTGATTGGGCCTCTTAAAAATGATAGTGGGGAGCTGATCTCAGAATATTATGAGATGGTAAACTTATTACATTATATGTTCTCTTCAGGTTTTATGAAGGAAGATACTAGTATTATGCCTCAATCATAGCACTTAATGTATGGGAAAATATTGATGTAAAAGATATTATTTTAAGTTCTGAAATTGTAAGAGAAAAGTTGGGAACCTAAAAATTTATAAATCCCCTGGACCAGAGAACTTTTATCCTAGAGTTTTAAATGAACTTAAAGATTTTATTTGTGAACCGCTAGCTAATATTATTTATAGGTCATTGAGTAGTGGATGAGTATTAGAAGATTGGAAGTTGGCTAACATTAGTCCAATATTTAAATTAGGTGATAAACATTGTCTAGGTAATTATAGGCCAGTTAGTCTTACATCAATAGTTGGAAAGGTTTTGCAGAGTGTGATTAAAGATACATTGCAGAGTCACTTAAAGCAGTTTGATATAGTGTCAAAGAGCCAGCATGGTTTCACTAAAGGAACTTGTTTTGATCATTTTTATAGTCGGCATTTATTTAAGAAACATATTGTATCAAAATATTGAGATTAAAGAAGTAATTATCCAGGCAGCTTTTTATGAAAGACAACATATATAGTCATTCATCAAATAAGGGTTGAAATTACTGCTGGAATGATAACTTGGTTGTTACATTATGTAGCAATGCTGTGAGAGTAGAACCTATTGCCCAAGCCAAGCTCTGAGTTCGAGGCAAGGACCAAGTAACTGTAACACAACCAGCCATGGTTAAGTACTACAATACTGGAATGGGAAGAGTTGAAGTTCGAGGCAAGGACCAAGTAACTGTATCACAACCAGCCATGGTTAAGTACTACAATGCTGGAATGGGAAGAGTTGAAGTTCGAGGCAAGGACCAAGTAACTGTATCACAACCAGCCACGGTTAAGTACTACAATGCTGGAATGGGAAGAGTTGATCTAGTAGATCGCACCTTGTCAGAATTACAGCCACACTTTAAAGGAAAAAGTGGTACTGGCCTCTAATGGTAAATGCTTTGAACCTTTGTTTTATGTACTGCTGGCACTTATTCCAGATTTCAAGCTGCAAAAGTGTTAGTCAGAAGGATTTCTGGGGAACACTTGTTCAAATCATGATAAAGCAGTCATCTCCAAGACCTTCCACCCTCTCAGGGTGCTTCCAGATTTTTCATGAAAAGTAGATTCTTGTATAACCTGAAGGACAAAAATGAGAACTGTTGAAAACATTGATCAGTGGAACTTACTATATTATTACAAGATGTAATAGTTTTTTTCAATATAACAACATGATAAGTGGTGCATTAAATTTACTTTTTTTATCTTTAGTTTATACACAAATTTGACCAATGACCACATATGTAGTCATTTCTAGAAATCAAGCTATGAAAATATTATTTGGAACAGCTAATCAGAAACACAAAACATGAAAGTGCACCAAATTTGAAGATATTTAGCCTTGCAGAACATGGTGTGGTTTTTAATGGGTTAATATGGATCACATTTATATCCAGACATTATCACTGGCCAATTACCATCTCCCGTTATGCCTTCTACTGCCCTTGGAGTATAACTTACTTCTCTTCACTAATCAGTTTCAGAATCACCTGGTATTTGTAGCTTTACTTCTCCAGTCATTTCTGTTAGATTAGAAAACAGTATGTTAATATCTTGTCTGTTAAGCAATTTAAGATTTTAGCAGTAAGAAAGGCACAAGTTAAAATGTATCAAATATGTTTAGGTCAGATAAAATCCGAAAGACAGTACACCATTATTAATACTTCAAGTGTTTTATAGATATGTTATGTAATTTATAATTCTGACTACTGCAGATCAGCTCTTGGCAACAAATGTGTGCAACCCAGCTAACAGATGGAATGATGTTTCCATTGAATAGATTCATTGAAGCTGATCTCACAGGTTTGTATGAAATACATTTGTGAAACTCTAAATCAACTTTGGACATGAACTATTATTTAAATTAATCATGCTCTTTAATGAATTAGAATAAACAGTTGAAAAAACTATCTTCTTTAAGTGTATCCAGTAAAATACCAAAAGTTATTATATTTTTACTTATTCCCAGTTTTATTTACAATAAAATAAAACTAATTTTATTTCCATAACTTTCAATAAAAAAAACCTTTCTTCGATATTAAGATTAAAACCTAATAAATTATTGTTTAAAGAGAAAATCAGTTATTTGAGTAGCTATTTTTATCCTATTTCTTTCAAGTAGCTCTCTAGCATTTATAAAATTACATTCATTCTTTCATTTTGAATAGGAGTTCATTTTTGGTTGAGAAAAACAGTACAACTGTAATAATTTTTTTTTTCCAAGTTGATTAATATCTCGGATTGTCATGATAAACACAGTTTTGTAAATTGCAAATCTATCATAATTACAAATCACTTTCTTTTTTAAAATGCACTTTGTTTGAAATATAAAACTTAGGTTATTGATCATGCTCAGATAAAAAAAGGAAATTTTCATTTATACAGTTTTATGTTTTCAGATTAGATTTCTCCTACAGATATAATAGTTGAAGTAAGCTTATTTTCTAAATAATTACATATACCTTGGTTAGATAAGCCACATCTCTGCCAGAACCAGTAGCAAACTGAACACTATTTCCACCTATCAAACATCATATGCATCAACCAGAGCTTTTAAATGTGTGGTTTACTCAAGCTGTAGCCTAATTTTGTACCAAAAAAGAATTCATGTAGCTTTCAATTATACATTTTAGAACACAAAAAATGTATCAGTCACAAAGATAGATCATCCCAAATCTACTATAATTTATACGGCTTTCTAAGTAAGCTATAAATATGTATTTCAAGATTGTTTGTTAACCAACCTTACATAGCTGATGGACATATTTATAACCATTAGATTCTCCTCTACACGAATCTTATGATATCTTTGTTTACTTTTGGTGGCAAAAGCCAATAATAAAGGAGAAATGTGAGATTTGAGTTGAACAGATTTTTTGCTTGAGAGCTTAAGGAATTGCTTTTAACCGTTTACTGTAGATTGAAACTATTCAAAACATTTTCTACAACTGATGTGTAAAAAAACAAATTTTACTCAATTTAACCTTTCAAAATTGGGTGCACATTATGTTCGGGCAAATATAGTACGTTATACAACTTTATTATTAAGTTGTTTCAATAAGCTTCGCATGAAAACCTAGCTTACATTTCAAATACTTATATTATCTGTTATAACATCTTAATTTCAAAAGGAAATATTTAAGAAATTCTCAAACTTCATCTTTCTGTGCCATGCAATACATCTGATTTCAGATTTCTCAATTTGAGAATTTATAACTCCAATGATAGACCTCCACAGCTTCCAACCAATTAGAAACACAAACTATACATAATCAAAAGCAAGATTCTCAAATTTGAACCTACTTTCTTATTGATTTCTTGGTATATCAATAAATATGTCAAACCAACCAGCTATCGATGTATTAAACATTTTTGGAAATCTTACAAAATTTATTGAAAAGTTTATACATGGTAATACACTAAGCTAATCATTGATCTTCACATAAATCCTCGTCATCGCTAGAATTGTCACTACCATCAGATTTGCTTCCTTGAACCTTTGCTTCATCCTCTTCTGATTCCCACAGCATGTCATCATCCGTTTCATCCATTGCATTGAATATGCAACATTTTTTAAAAATTTTAATGTTTTTCGGTGTTAGCTTCTTGTAGAATACCTAACAAAATTGAATGTGTGCAAATATAATGCACAGTCGCTTTTTTTGGGAGGTATTTGGAGGGAAAAAAGTGTTCATTATATTTGAGTAAATACGGTAATACTGTAAAAGAACATGACAAGCGCAAAAGAACCAAGGCCGGATGCATAGGGTTAATAGCAACATATATTCAAATATTCTGCAAAACTTGTTGTTAGAGATTAAAGTACTCTTAAACTTTTTCATTAAGACAGTATATCCCTTCCTGAAAGAACAATTGAAGTTAAATGACATTAATAAAGCTAGATAGTGAAATAATTACTTGTATATCATTTGTAATTTTTTGTGTGTTTTTAATAATGCTACATTTGCATTTGTTTCTTTTATAATGCATAAACTGTGAATTCTAGTTTTATCATTTATAACAGAACAAATTTGATTTTGATATAGATAATGTTTGAAGTGATTATCATGCAGTAGCTTTCATACAAACTAATTACTCTTGTACAGAGGTTTCAGCAATGGCAGAGATGTTCCATATAGCTAGTAATGGTGAGTTCTGTGAAAGAATATATTATTGATGTTTTCTTGAATCATTTACAAATTGCTTTCTTAATTAATAATGCAAAATACTAAAATTTTTGTAACCTCTTTTTGAAACATCTATCACTGAAAGCTATAGGTTTTCTTATCATTATTTATAAGATAATAAGTAACCTTTAGACTTGCTTTTTTTTTGTTAAGTTTGATGTGCATTTGGTAACTTCAATCTTTCCTCGTGTATTTTTTATTGAGGCGGCTTAAAGTGAAATGCACTTGTACATTATTGGTTAATTTGTTGTTTTCGTGGGGTGTCATAAAATATTGTAAGTAAGGGCAAAGTATTGAGATTGTTATAATGAAATTATTTGTTACACCTTTGACTAATAAAGAAAGTTGGAACATCAAATGCTCATGGATTTGTGGTTCTTTAATGTATGCTAGTTTTTAATTGTTCATCATTATTGCAACAACTAGAACATTTAAAAAGCTGTACTGGTTGTCTTTATAACATTTTTACAGTGGAAGTCAGTTATTAGTTTTTAACTGATGAAATGGCTAAGAAGCTTGCATACAAGTGATAACAAAGTAATCATCAAATTAAAGCACCCCTTTTCAGCATGAAAATATTAGTTGCAACAGTACATATTGATGAGCTTATTATTGTTCCAGAGTTTATAATATGTTGCTGTAACTTTATATTTAATTTCTATGATTTGACAAAATAACACAAGCTAGGTACATTTCTTAAACCTATTCTTACATTATTCCATTGTTTAAAACATATTATCAATGTGACACTTTTTTGATTGGCACAAATGAACATGTGCAAGTAAAAATCACTATAGAAGTTCCATAAACCTCTATTATTACTTTCGATGTGACAGAATTGTAAGTATCATATATGTTAAAGCTTTGTTTATTGAAGATCTTACAAAATGCTTTCTTTAGAGATGAATGTTTAATTGATTTTGTTAATGGTTAATTTATTGTATTTTTACACATGGATTAACGTTATTATGCTTCTTTCTAGAACTTGAACACTGTTTTGCCAAGTTTTGTAAAGTACCAAGAAAGCGAGAGAGTGACAAACATCGGCAAGAAACTAATGAAGAGGTATACATTGCTAACAAGAAGTTTCACCAGGTATGATGTCGGGATTTTCAGTCCTTGTTTTCCAGTTTTTTTATTGTTTCAAAATTATGATCACTATATTTACGTACTAGGTCAAAGAGTTAGAATAAATTTATTGTCGTACAATGTAGTGTACATGATTAGCTATATACATATATATATATCTATACTTTCCTATTTATGAGTATTTTTCAACTTTGTTTATTGTGGAGCTGAAGCAAAACTCTTTGTGCAAAACTTGTAGTAACAAATTAATTGAAAATTGAATTTAACAAGAATTACTAATTGTAATAGGTTTAAAGCTGTTGCAGGCTAGAAAATATTGTATATGAAAACATCACACAATTTTAAAGGCATTGCATCATGTGACAAACATGGTGAAACCTTGATTAAACTTTTTAACCCATCAAACTAAGAATGATTTTCTCAGTCACTGTGAGTTCTTAAGCAGCAGGGCTAGCTTAGTAGTTTGGGTATTAATATATGTATTATATATTTTATATTGGATTAAACTAATGAAGGTTAACAAACTACACTTGGTTTTGAAGAATGCATGTCAAGTATTCAGTTTAAATCAGAGAGAGAAAAATCCATTCCAAGACACTGGATTGATAGCTGTGGTAAATACGTTAGTTTGTGTTCACTAAAGTACAATATTATCAAATTATGTAATGAAATTTGTATGTCTTTATTCATAATTTAAGGTTTTAAGATATTTTAGGCTACTTAAACAATGTGGAAATAAGTTGCAACTTGTAATTTTTTTACCCCATTATTTTGCATCGCCAGATGGCTCTCCACTATTATGCAAGCTTGAACTCCTTGCAGTACAAGAGAAAAATAGCCCTCATTGAGCCCCTTCTTGGTTATATCAGCTCTCTAAAATCTCACTTTTCAGTTGGCAATGATGCAATGAACACATCAGAGATGGAGACTTTCATATCAAGTATAAGTGCAAGTGTACAAGAGTGAGTTTTGTTTTATCAGTAACTTTAAAAGAGATTCTCTCATCAAATATTACTTGTGTACAAGAATGAGTTTTGTTTTATCAGTAACTTTGAAAGAGGTTCTCTCATCAAACATTACTTGTGTACAAGTTTTGTTTTATTAGTAACTTTGAAACAGGTTCTTTCATCAAATATTACTTGTGTACAAGTTTTGTTTTATTAGTAATTTGAAACAGGTTCTTTCATCAAATATTACTTCTTGTGTACAAGTTTTTTTGTACAGGTTATCTCATCAAGTATTACTTAATTTTCAAGAGTGAGTTTCGTTTTGCAGTAAGTCTGAAGGATATTTCTAACATTCAAGAGTGAGTTGGTTTTCAATACCAGTATATCTAAAAGAGGTTCTGTTCCCAAACATAAGTTCCAGTTTTTAAGTTTAAGTGTGTTTTATCAGAAAATCTAAAGGTTTCTTACTAAAAGATTTTGCACATCTTACTTTGAATGATCATTTATATGTTCTCATCAGCTTTTATGTGGATATTTATTTTCAATGATCCCTTTCACATTTATGCCATATTTCATGTAAATTCATGGATCCAGTTCTGACATTCCTCAAAACCCCTTTGACTCTCATATGGGGGAATCCACTTTAAAAATTTCCAAAATCTGAATATAGGTTATTGTTCTGAACAATCCTTTTTTGGTAATACCATTTTTCAAATATATCTGTTTAGTCGAACCTTAGAGCCTCAGAACTTTCTTGATCCCCCATTTTTGGGGTACCTTGTGTCTCTTTCCAAAAAAAAAGTTTTGTTAATATGTGGAAACCAAGAGCCTACATGCAGAATATCAAGTCATTTTATTAAAGAAAAAAGTGGGTGAGCCCAGAAATCAAGTACACATAGATTACATACATATTGAATAATGTAGAATTACTGTACAAATATTTGATTCTAAGGAAGGGGATTTATAAATCTTATGACCTGTTTTGTTTTCAGAGTGCAGAGTGAGCTAAATCATAAGACATTAACAGCAGTGAGTCTAATTGACTCCATAGAAAAGCAAAGCCAGCATTTATACTATGCTGAACCTTTGTCTGATATGCCTTTCATCCCACCCAACACGTCCTTGACACAGAAGTCTGGATATCTGTACCATAAAACGTAAGTGGTAATTTGAGTGTACGTAGAACTCAAGTGATACATCATCCATGTTGTTCCAAAGTTTTCGTATTTATAGTGTTTGAGTTTTATGTGAAATTACTAGAATTAGTATACATACTATAGTAACTAATACACATAAATTATGTGAGTCTGTTTAAATTTTATTTGATTTTTTTCTTTGTATGTGAAATAAACACTAAAAAGAACTTTTGTCTATATCACCTATAGAAAGTTTGCAGGGATGGTGACCAAGTGGGATCGTGTGTACATGTATACATTAGGAGGACATCTCATGTGCCTTTCCAAGGGTGAAGTAAGTTTCTGTTCTTTTTTTTTATTTTTGCTCTTTAAGTCATACTCCATCTATTTATTTACCTTTAGTACCTGCTTATAATAGATTAGCAAATGATCTTACTCATAGGCAGAATTTTGGGGGGAGCAGTCCCCCAGCGTTTTGGGCCCAAATCCCACCCATGTTCTTATTAGTAAATAACAAGAAACTAACTGGAGATATCCGTTAGTCTTTACTAGTGATAAATCCTGACCTAAGCACCATCTGTTTTATGGAAATATTTCATTTTGGTTTTCTTTTACTAATGTCAAACTACCTTACTATTAAATAATGGCCCAAGTAGACTATTGATGCACATTCATGTAGTAGTTGGGTTAAAATTTCATAAAAGAAACTGAAAGTACCAGATTAACTATGCTAAGATGTTTGGTTAGAAGAAGAAAAATAAGCCTTGAAAAATAATATGGTGATAAAACTTGTGCTTCATGTTTTTGTTACTATATTTTTTATATTTAAGTTTTATTGTGATAGACAGTATTTTAATGATTATTCTGCATAAGCTCTTGTAATACTATATTTCCTGATGTCTTTTTTAACAACTAGAAAACTTAACTCGTTGCCACTTCTCATAGAAATAATATAAATAGAGTAGTACTTCACATGTAGAACTACCATTGTAGATACAATGATTATACAGTTTCTCATAAATACTTTATGTACTGTAGAAAATAAATATCCTTTAATGAATAATAAGATGTTTAACAAATTAATATGTCAACAATTCAAATATGCTGTTTTTCCTTCAGCAAACCTGTTGGATGAGCCCCAGAATTATTATATGTTCCATTTAGAACATAGTTTGAGCACTGGTTTTATTAATATTATAATATTAGTACTGAATATTCAGAGGTGGAACTGTAGCAGTAAATGGACTAGTTATCTGTTTTATATCTCCCCTGTAGGTTGCTGGATGTTCAATGATGGAATTAGACAGAACAGTAGCTGCTCAAGCTTTAGAGCATGAAGACAGAAGGAATGTTTTTCATATTACAAATGGAAAAAAGTAAGCTTTTTCTTGACAGTTTTTTT
>NW_013667989.1:108555-123058 GCF_000517525.1 Limulus polyphemus | reverse complement strand
CCCTTCACTATTTGATATAGAGTAGTCTTGTAGGGGACAGTTGCTGTTGGCTGGTTGTCCTCCCTTCACTATTTGATATAGAGTAGTCTTGTAGGGGACAGTTGCTGTTGGCTGGTTGTCCTCCCTTCACTATTTGATATAGAGTAGTCTTGTAGGGGACAGTTGCTGTTGGCTGGTTGTCCTCCCTTCACTATTTGATATAGAGTAGTCTTGTAGGGGACAGTTGCTGTTGGCTGGTTGTATTTCCTCCACAATTTGATAAAGATTAGTCCTGTAAGAGACAGTTTAACATGAGGCAATATAAAAAAGGTAAGCAACAAAGCAATATTTACCTTGTTCAAGAATGAATTCTTTACCTACAAATATGCAATACAAAATATACGAGTCATTTTGACAAGTGTATAATCATCCTATATTTTTGTTCGATGAGCTATTGATTTAATAATGTTGCAGTATTTTTGTATTTAGTATTTTTAACGTCAAGGGCACATTACGGAACATATGGGATAAATGGACAGATCAGAGACTCCAAGATTTAAGTATAGCCACCCTTAGTTTAGATCTACTCTCTATAGAGGAGGCGGACAACTAGCCAGCAGCTCATCTCTGTCCCTTTCATTTAGGGCCTGTAGAACTACAGCTCTGATGAAAAAATAAAGAATTACACATTACTAAACCATAGTATTAAAATGTAGGCAATTACTCATTTAACTCTTAAATGTATAAACATATCTAGCTTGGAATACATTCAGCTGAATCCAACACATATGTATAGAATGATATAAAATGTACAAATGGTGTACAATTCACCTGCTAGTGTATGTTTACTGCATGAATTCTGACTACTAGCATACATATCCGAAAACAAAAACAATTTTTGTCTTACAGAAACTCACTATATTTACAGATTTTACACATTAGTATCTACCTATAAAAAAGAAACAAAATTTGAAATTAACCACAGCTGAATTCTAAATTTAATAACCCAACAAACAATTTGGATAGCTACCATTCACAACATTGCTAAGGAGTCCTTTTCAAGTCGGGATCGGGGAAATCCACCCAGTCAACCTTCTCAGGAAAAACTACACAATATCCCTAAAGTAGGTTACTGATGCTTTAACTTATCTGTCCTAAACTGTGAACTTTTTTTTTTCATTACTTTATCCCAGACTGAGAGAACTTAAAATTATCTGTAAACTGATTTGTTTATTTTGAGTTTCTTATCCCGAACTATGAGAACTTTGCATACTTTATAAAATGATGTGTTTATTACATATATTACTTACCCCAGACTGAGAGAATTTGAAAGAGGAGAGGCAAAAATCTAAATAAAGATTAGTAGTTTGAATATTCTTTTTATTACTTTATTTAACAAAAAGATAATATATGTATGAAAACAACAAAATTTTAATCTAAAAATATCTGTTATAATTTAGTTTATAGATTATTCTGAACAACAAAAACTTACATTCTCTTCTTTTCTTTACAATTTTATACTTGAAGATGTAGTGGTAGCACACTCATTTTCTGATTAAGAGCTAATATTCTTAGCTTAATAGCAAGAGTTTCTAGCACTCTGAGATGTAATTCTTCCCAGGGATGGAAAAACTGGAGGTAGGTATAACATCACATTCATTTAGACAGTGATTGGTAATACTACTGGTGTTTTAGTGTCACAAGTGTTCTTTAATTCAACTACAGAGCCTTCTAGTGGTTTATCCAATATATTTTTAGTTGAACCTTAGGTATATACCACTAGCAAAGTATTCGATGGATTTTGTTTGTTTTTAAAGCTGAAGAGCCGTTATAATTTAGAATGTTTTAAAGACACGTTTTCACTGGACTTATGGGTGTAGCTTTTTGATAATTCTCTTAATATGAAATAGTGCTTAAGTAGGGTATGACTGTAAAGTAACTGTTTTCTTCAGAACAACGGGAGAAATTGTTAAACATCACAAAATTGTCATCAACATATCTCCTGTAATATACAGGTTTAAAACATTCTTGACAGGACTGTAAATAAATGTTTTCAAAACATACACAAAACATACATACCTCCACTTACACTTATAGCTATTTCTCGATCTTCATTTTTTGCCATCTAAACATCGGGTTTGCTTGCTCCAGTCTTTATACCGCCACTCACTGCCCTCGGCAATATCTAATTTGCAAAACTTTACACCAGCCTTCACACGCTCTCTATGCAGGTACTGTTAACTGTATGTCAACAATATAATCACTTTTTCTCGACAAAGCACTAGCACTAGGAATTATGTTTTGTGGGTAATTCTGGAGGATTGATCATTCGCGTCTCGCAGCCCCCACCTTTGACATCTTGACTTATTGGTTTACAGAAACAGTTCCATACATTTGTTGCATGGGACCAGATGTAGCAGTTCCAAGCTCTTCTGTTTGGACTTGCTTCAGCACCATATGTTTTCGGTCCTTTGAGAAGCATCTTCATTTTCTGGGTCTGTGCACACATCACTATTTGGAAGATTGACTTCTTTTGGCACCAACCTGTCATGTCACACTACATCCACATATTCTCCTTTCTGATGCCAAAAGGGCAGAGTTCATATCAGGTTGAAAACATCCATTCTCCAGCCAATTCCATACATGGTCCATCTTGGGGTGTTTTTCAATGCACTTTGAGTCAAGCTCAACCTTCTCCCCTCAGACTTTAAGCTAGGGAAGGATTTGTCAGGCATTTGCTTATGTCACCTTCTCCCACTACATGGATGGTTCTTTCTGTTTTGGGGACTTGGGCTTCCCTAGAATCCCTCATACCATTAGATGATGCCCATAAGAGATCCTTTCAGTGGCCATTTCTTGGCCAGTGGCTCATGCATACCGATCCTTTGAATCACACAGTCTAACAAATTACAGCTATCAGTTGGTGGCTAGACAGGAACAGCACAAATATCAGGGTCTGGATACCACCTCCTCATGTGGAAATCCATTTATTCATGGATGGGGTGCCTTTCTTCTGGGGTAGGCATTCCAGAGTATTTGGACCAACTATGAATCTACCCTGCATATCAACATTCTCAAACTTCTTGCATTACATCTAGTGATAATTCCAGGTCTTCCTTTCTTGTACAACAAAATGGTCATGATTCATTCTGATTTCTCTACAGTAGTTTCATATTTTTCTCGTCAGGGAAGTTCTCATTCTTGAGGTCTTGGTTTTTGGGCTTTGGATCTTATTTTTTGACTCATTCCAATGACATCAATCTTTTGGCTTGCCATGTGCCAGGGGTTATGATTTTAATAACAGATCACCTTTCTCAACCCCATCAGATTCTTCCACCAGCATGGATGTTCCATCAGGTAGTCTTTCAATATATTTGTTCTCAGTTCAGCTCTCTAATGATCGACACCTTTGCAACCCATTGGAATGCTGGGCTACAGTTCTGGTCTATTCCACATCCACCAGCTCTGGTGATAGATGCTTTCGGTCAAGACTGGACAGGATTCCATTTATATGCTTTTCCTCCTATTCATCTCTTACACTGACTCTTGTCTGTGATTTATTTCACCTCATGTTGGGTTCTCTTGTCAGCACCTTTTTTTGGCCTGCTCATACATGGTTTCCTCTTCTGTTGCTCCAGGAATGTTTACCACTACCTCTTCATTCATCCTTGTTGAGTCAACCTCAGTCCAACATTCAACACCTGGACGTTTAACGACGTTTAATAGGGGTTTAAATTATACAGTTTCTGTTTATTTGACTATATCCTCCATCAACCTACTATGGTAATCTATTGATGAAAATGGACTACGTATTGTCAGTGGTGTCTTTGGTGAGCCTTTAATCCACTTCATCCAACAGTCTCCATAGTTTCAAGTTTTTGACATGGATTTTTGAAAGGTTTGGCTTCTACCTTGATTTATATACAACATCCTTCGCTGCTCCCTTTCGCTCTTCTATGTATATGAAGCTTTTTGACTCATGTGCTATCTCGTTTTCTGATCCTTTCATGTTCTTCATCCCAAGCGACTGTTTCAATTGCCTAATTAGGACTTTGGAGTTGCTTTTTCAATCGTCATCACTTTATCACTTCAAACCTATGGCCCCCTGTTCTTTGTATCACCTTTCCCTCAAAGTATATTTCTGTTGTTGTTAGCTTCCAGATGCAGCTGTTCTGAATTATTTGCCATCCCTATTCAGCAGACTCTCTATCCTTCCACCTATTTTTGGCTCTATCCAGACAGATCCTTCCTACTGAACACTCTCACTGCCAGAGAAGGGAATATAATCTTTTTTTCCTGTTCCTTTCTCAGCCATCTCTCATTTTTACAATCTATCATACCCAGATTTTTGAGTCCAGTCGGCGCACTTAGATGTTCTGTAGTTTGTACAGAACTGTTCAGGGGCCCTATGCACTAGTTTTTTTTATTTAGTGGGATCCTGTAATATCCCTGGATTTATCACCCATTACTTTAACCAGGGTACTTTGGAAGTTGATTCCTATAGCCTATTTGGGGTTATCTGTTGTAGATCGGAATATAATTCACATCACTTCTCACCAGATTCGGGGGGACCCTCCTACTTGGGAACATGGTTCACCTGTTGCACTGTCTCCGGAGACCTATTCCTCAGGACTCCCCACCGCATACATGTCCCACTACTGCTTCTAGTGAAGCTAGGGAGTCCTTACCACACCCAGTTCCCAGTCGCGTGGTGGTGGACAGGATTTTCCTTTGAAGTGTTGAGTTCTCTCCATTCTCAGAGAAGTGGGCAAAGTTGGGGACCCTCCTACCTGGGTCCCTGGAAGTTTTTCCCAGATATTGGTAGGAACAGTAGCCTACTCATAAAACTGTTCCAGATTTGATGCTTAGCTAACCAGTGGGGGTGTACTTGGACCCTCTAATGAACACTGTCAGGTCTTAGTTTGTTCATGCAGAGGGTCCACTATCTCCTCGTATATCCTAACATAACAAGGTCCTGTTTTAGGCCCTTGGTGGAACAGTGTTCCATGTTCTCTCCATAATTTCATGGGTAAGTGGAATTCTCCTTGTCCACTTGGTTGGGGAGTGAAAATGACTGTTTATAAATCCAGACTGGATGAGTTCTGGACCTTGGGTGGAGTATGGCATATATTATCCCATCAATCTAAGCCTGGGATGTTGTCTTTTGGACTTCTTCAGGTTGATCAGAAGGATTGTCCACTTTGGTGTTGCTTTCTTTCTTTCGTAAGTCTGGGTGTTCGAAACGCATCATTCCGTGGCTGCTGGTGGGGATCCTATCACAAAGATATGTATATATTTGCGATCCAACTCCCCTTGCCACCTTGTCGATATATAGTGCTTATGTACAGTACCTGCATAGAGGGCGTGAGAGGGTCGGTGTAAAGTTTTGCAAATTAGATATTGTCAAGGGCAGTTGAGTGGGGTATAAAGACTGGAGCAAGCGAACATAATGTTTAGATGGCAAAGATGAAGATCAAGAAATAGCTATAAGTGTCAGTGGAGGTAAGTATGCTTGGAAATACATTTTCAGTTTAGGAAAATGATAACTTTCATGGAAGCACAGAAAAACTTAGCAAGGTCAGAAGTAGGGCTAGAGCCAATAGCTACTCCATTAATGAATTTGAAGAGAAATATAACATACAATTTTAAAGCTTGATGTAGTTTTTCCATATAAAAAGTATAAGATACTGAGCTTTTCATAGCCAATTGGTACCTGGTGGATTTTAGTAGTTGTTGTTTTATGAACTTAAATATTTGTGTGTATGAAATATGAAATTGCAGAGATAACCTCAAAATACCTCAGTTACCATTTTTAATATAATGTTTCTTTATAAGTTAACTCTAGGATATGAAACAGCTGTTCTTAGTACTAACGTAAGATATTAAAGTAACAGTTAGAATCTTTTTCTAAGATGTTCCTACTATTGACTTAACATGTTAAAGTAACAGAATCCTTTTTTTTAGAAAGTATCTATTTTTATAATTTCAAGGTGAATTACTTCAAAAGTATTTTGTAATATAATGTCTTTGTATTTTCTTTGCAAGTATTTAATGTGGGATTGAACCAAAATCAGACATTTTATTTGCCTTTTAACTCTTTTTAGGATTTTTGGATGAACATAAAAGAAGGCTAAATATGTAGTTTAAGGTACTAAATTTTCAAAATGCAAAAAAAGTAACTATTAATAGGTGTTAGTTCTTTTGTTTTAATATTTTTTCTTCGTCCATTTATATCAGCCACAGAAGCCTTCTCCAGTATCTCCTGTACCAAACATTAGTTCTAATGAAAAGTAAGCCTACAGTATTTATTTCTAAACTCTCTTGAAAAATTACTCGAAATACAGAGAAACTAAGCAGTAAAGTTGCTTCATTTTGTAATGTGAACTCTAAAGATGCAGATAGAAGCACTTAGCATGTTTAAAAGTATTCCCCAATTCTTTCAAGCTTAAAATATATCTTGAAATGAAATATTGTTTGACTTTAACAATATTTTCTTCACAAACTGTAGATCATGTTATCATTATTAACATACTTTTATACTTTATATTATGGTTTAAATGCATATGACAGTTTTTTGAATTGTCAGAAACAGAATACAGTATGATCAACATACATGAAATATTAACTGTACCAAAAATATAATTTAAAGCAATTGTAAAGCATAATACAGTAAACTTTTTAATGGTGGAAAGAGAAATATTATTGTCTAATTTGTTTTTTGTTATTGTTTATCATCTGCAGTAAAAAGTCTCTAACCTTATCAGGACCATTGCCAACACCCCCCTCATCACCAATTGATCACCTTGTCTTGGATGTTCCTATCCAGTTTGATATGTTTTCTCCATCAGAAGAGCTCCAGTCTAACAAAGAACCTAAAGAAGGACCACCACTGTGAGATATACCTCATTCATACATTTTCTTTGTTTACTAGGGTTAATTGAAACCTTTTTGTAACATTCAATGTGTTTTTATTTTTTTAATTAGTTTCAAAGTTTTTATTAAATTATATAACTCGTCTGTATACGTATCTATATGTTGGCTTATACAAAAGAGTAAGATTCTGAGATAATACTCAACCATGATCCTGTGTGACATAAAATATCTCATTCGTTTTATGTCTTAGTTTAATGGTTTACTGTTCACTTGCAGAGCACTCTCTTTCATTTCATTTCTCCTGAAAAAAAAATGTTTTGTTTACTGAACTGATCACTAGACCATTAATAGCATTTGTGATTAGTGGTTAATTAGTTACTCTGGCTTCTGCAGAATGGAAGGTTCAATCAAAATACAACAGATATTTTTAGGATTATGCAATTCTTTCTAAGTCCGTAGTCAACTTCTTAAGTTGAAAACTTGCAGTAAGGACTTACATACAGAACATGTGATGTTTTAGATAATTTAGCAATTCTTTTCAATTTTAATAGTAATTATTAAATTTTGCTCTTTTAGTGATATGTGCATTGTGAAATACTATGCCTAATCAAACTACAGCAACATTATCTCTATGATCTTGCATTTGACAGTATGTAAAAGTCAGGATGAAAAGTCTACCTTTTAAATTTTTTCATTTCATTTATATAAAATAATTCTAAGTGTATGTTCAAAAGTATGTTTGTGTTTTTCATAACTTTCTCATTTGCATCATTAAATGTGTATTTGAATATCATAAAACTGCATGCAGGCATAAATAGAACACAATGTAGTTTTGTAATTACCTCAAATGTATCAAACAAAAAAAGGGCTTCTAGGAGTGCTAATTAATGAGTAAGTAATACTTAAATTGCTTATTCATTAAAGTTTTATCTTATTCTAAGAACTTGAAATGGCCTAAGAGCACTCAAACCTGTATTATTTGTGCATAGCTTTGTTATCAAATTCTTTCATCATCATTAGTGTTTTATTGATTAAGTTAATTTTTTTTATTTTCATTGAAAAAAACAAAGATGCAATCTGACAAACTTGATATGTTTTAACAGTATAACGTTTACTTGTTACTGGTGAAAAATTTATCTTCATATTTCTCTCATTCTTAGTACAGTATGGTGCATATTTTTTGGTATTTTCATTTTAGGAGGATCAATCCTTTTGACCAATCTAGTCTGACCATTTCTGCAGAGGCTGCAAAGGATACAACCTCGCCATTCTGGGAGGTGTATCCTGTTCGGTTTATGGGTACTATGCAGGTGAAGAAGGACAGAGGTGAGAAAACAATGTGAAATCAATCCATATTTTTCCTGGTACATTTTATTGCATTATTAACATATATGTATTTCTTATGGTTAATGCTGTCCAGTTAGTTTAATGAATGTTTATGTTCCATTGAATATTAAGGCAGATGTGTGATGCAAGTTCTATTAAATTTGTGTAGAAATGTGAAAGTACTCAAAAGTTTGAGCTCGAATGCAAAACAGGGTGGCTTGTAATTTTGAGTAATTGACTAAAAAATATGGTCTCGAAAAGGGAGTTTACTTAGTATTTTACCTATCGTCATTATTTCGTATTTTTACAATCAAAATTCAATACGCACTGCCATGTTATATTTTGACTTCTATGGTAAATTATATCTGAATTTTAAACCCGTGATTAAACTTGAATGAAGAAGTTAATCTTATAACAGTTTCAATAGTAGTTCTCAAACTTGTTTTATGATTATTTGAAAAGCTTCTAATGGTATGTACCCACTTGTATAAACTACAAGTTAATTTAATTTGAATTACTAATTTTATTGCCCATCATGTTTCCAATTCTCCTGGTGATAAAATAATTCTGGAATGGTCAATGCTCAAAAACTCTAGTAATTCTTAGAAAAATATCTAACATAACAGTAACATTGAAACAATTAATCCATTATCACTGCAAAATCAAATGGATCAGTACAACTGTATTATGATAGCTACATAAAAAAGTAATCATTATTGAAATTTGAAGTTGAATCCAAGTAAGAGCCAAAATCTCCTTATTGTCACTTAACTGCTACTTGAGTGTGAATATGACCAAAACGATTTCTTAAACAGGAGATCAGGTTGTGTACGAGACAATTCGACAGATTATGGCAGCAAGGGCCATACACAACATCTTCAAAATGTCCGAATCCCATCTTGTTGTGACACATGAATTTCTGAAGTAAGTTATAATTATCAAACTCTCATTAAAGCAGAAATTTCTATAGGTTTTTAAGATAAGTGTGAATGCTTTTTTAAAATCCTTTGATTAAAGGTCTGTTCTATAAAAATATTAATAATAAGTTTCATTGGACTACATTTTATGTTCGTTTTGCAAAACCAAACAACAGGAAAATGAAGTCGCAAAATTTACTAAAATACGAATATTTGAATTACTTAATATAGTTTTATTTTTAAAAAAATAGAATCTACAAAGTTGTAGAAACTAATTTCAGTTCTATTTTCTTTGACAATTAGCTTTTTGTGATGTTTTATAATAGACTTTAAAATTAGAGGTTTATTAATGGTGTGTATTTCTGAATGTATAGTCTGCCTGGAAAAGAGTAACTCTGGAAAACATTTGGTACTCTTGAGATTGACTTGGTGGAGATAATCATAAAAGTGCCAAAACACCATCCAAATTTAGTTCTTTCCAGACAGATTATTCTTTCAGAAATACATACCACCTTTTGTTGATGTTTAAGAAGAACTTTAAAGTAAATGGCTTGTTTCTGATTCTGTTATCCCAGAGTACTAGACCCTTCACATCAAGCTGTAAGAGCTATTTTTCCATTAGAAGACATATCATTTTGGACAACCCATAGAGATAATAAGAGGTATGAGTATCTTTTTTACTTTATAAAAAAATATTTTACAGTACTTGTAAACAAGAAATTATGAGTAATAAGCCTGATGGTAGAATGTCTTGTAGAAGCTCTTTTAAAACAAAACAGTCATGAAATATTCACGGTTATCAAATTAAATGTTTGTGAAATGAAAAAATATACATTTAAAAAAAAAGGAAAGAAATAGTTAAGTATCAAATTAATGAAAAACCTTTTGAACGTAACTGTGGAAATTGAACTTAATGATTTTTTAATTTCCTTTAAATTGTTTAAAGGTCAGTTGTATATGGATGTACAGAAAGAACTTATTAGAAAACTTCTTTATAAACTTTCCAGGTCAAGTAAAATTTAAGTTGAGTGTAGTGTAGTATTAAATATTCAAGTTTTAGTTTATTTTTTGTTATAAATAAATCTTAATAAAATGGAAAACAATATAAAACTACTAGTAATTGTGGTTCATCCAGACTTTTAGGTTTTATTACAAGAACAAGGTCAGAAAATATTGAGCAAGCAACTTTCCACTGTCATGTTTTTGAAGTGCAGACATCAGCCGAAGAGGTAACTGTTTGATGGATAATGTTTTAGATTAACCAAGTTGTTTTGTTAATACAATGTATAGCATAGAATTTTGCATCACAGAAGTTGTTTTAGGGTTGGTTTAATGTAAAGAACTAATGTAGCTGTGCAACATATCAAAATTTTGTTGTCTCAAACTTGAGATGTCCTAGTGGTTAGTGTGCTCAAATTGTGAATCCAGAGGTTCGTCATTCATAGCCTGTTGTCACAGAAATGTGTTATGCACTTTGGAGCCATGGGTTGGCTGTAAGAGTGATAGCCAAATCCCAATATAAGATCAGACAATAATAGCTCAAGAATTGGTGGTGGGTGCTATTGACCTTCACTCTAGTCTGTCACTTTAAAATTATGGATGGCTGTACACTGATAGCCCTATGAGAAAGTATTCTTTTAACTAAATATCATCCCTTTTGTTGTGGTACAGTCAAAGTGGGCATGTCATGACCATTTATAGAGTTACATTCAAAATTTGATTAAACTTCTTTATTAGAAATGTATATGAGCAAACGTTGCAGCAAAACATAGCTAATAAGTCAAATTGTAATACAAGTTTTAATATCTTGGTCTTTAAAAGGAAATATTTAAATAAATCTTCAATCTCTCATTGTATGAGAACCGTGACATTTGTTTGCACCATCTTGCCCATCATCACCCCTCTCTAATGCCCTGAGTTTAACATAAATTACTCCTTATATTATAGATCTTACTAAGGGGAAGTCTAATTTTTATAGCCTTCAACCTTCTTTGTTTATGAAGACTTAAACTAGAAAGTCAAACCCACCTGTTGCATCCTCTTTTTCACAAATTGCTAATAATGCTCTCTGATATTTTCTATTACATTATTTATAATCCAAAGAAGGACAAAGTTTTATTTACCAAATAACATATAATGCTATTTTCTTCTCAGTACAGAGCTGTAGTTTTCTGCCTACAGGTTGAATATTGCTATCATCGAACTCAGACTGAGTAGCTAAGGGAATTATATTAATTCACTTATGGCTTAGTTAGAAAGCCAGTTAGATTACAACAGTTATAGGACATTGTTTGCTTTGTAAATATTGTTATTCTATGTTATTATTTGCCTTTTTCAAAGAAATAAAAAATATTTAATGTACTAGTAACATCATTACAGAAAAATTTGGCCTAAATTTTATGTGTTGGCAAACAGTAAATAACAAGAAGCCAAACATAAATACTAAATTTCTTGTTTATTTTCTATTTATTGTTATAAAAGTAACTAAAATGTAAAAATTAGAAACTTATTAGATTATGTAAGATAATAATAATATAAAACATTTCTCCATGAGGTATGCTCACAAGTAGCTTGTGCATTACAAAGAAATTAGGTTATTATTCTTAAATATTGTCAACATGCTTATTGTGAGAAATGTATAATTTACCTTTTTGTCAGAATTTTGGGTTTATATCTTTATGGAACAACTGCATGTCTTGAACACAATGTTATCTGATTTTTCTGCATTGGAGAGGTATACTGTGGTTTAAAAAGAGTTTCTTTTCAGTTATTTTCTGAGATTTTTCAATGGCATAACACCTTTTGTATATTGTAAAACAATACCAAAATAACTTTCTTTGATAAATTGTTCAGACAGATTATTCATAATGATTAAATTGGGATGAATGGCGACTGTCTGTTGTAAAAACACAAGTGTAGAGGACTAGTGGTTTTTTACAACAGGCCTCCATTCCAGTTTACTCATCACTAAAATAACGTATTCCCCAGAGAGTAAACATTTTATAACTGTTAGTAAATATAATTATTTTACACTCTGCTTTTTGGAAGTTGGAAAATATAAATATATGGATATTTACTTTTAACACAAAATTTTAAAGTTAATCACTAATAAATATACTAAAAGATGTACTTTCTTCCACTTACTTTATAAAGTTTGAAACTGGAATTCTCTTTTAAGAAAAGTTTGGTGTACCAAATTTTTCAGTATACTGTTATCAGAGCTAGTAATTGAGAGAAAATAATATAAACCTATTTTGTTCTTTTTAAAAATCTAAAATATTAATACTTTGTATTTTCATATAGATCTGTGGGGCATTAACTACAGCAGCTAACATTGCCTTAAATAAAATTATGGTAAGAAATATATATTCCACTTTTGTGTGTGAAAACAAAAGTTGCTGTAAGATAAATAGATTAGTGGATGTTTAATGTTTGGAACTTGTGTTTTTTACTAGATTTATTAAAACGTGTGTGTGTATATGTACATTTATTTATTTATTTATTGTGACATAAATATAGCACAAATTTATCTTATTTAAGTTCAACTGTATTGCTCTAAACTAATAGAATTTATATAATAAAAGAGATAAGCTATTATAACAAATTTATCCAAATGTTTTTACACTTCACAGGTTCGCAAGAAAAATGAAGAAGACAAGACAAGTGAGGTAAGATTTTAACCTATATTCAGTGATAGAGTAGTCTTTAAAACACACAATGAAGTAATGATGTGTTCACCTAAGTTAATGGCTTAAATGGTGTGGGTTATTCATTAATATCCTACCTGTAGCTCTAAATTACTATCAATAAACATTAGTTTTTGTTTACTTGTTTGTGAGCGATTTAGTTGTAAACTTTAATTATGGTATATAATAAATATTGTTTTTCAGTGCTGTAATTCAGCTTTCTAAATGTTAAGTAGTTTTTAGTTTATGAAAAACATCGGGCAATTGCAACATGAAACTCATTCCATATTCACTCACCCACCCTAAACAGAAATGTAGGTAATATACTTATAATATTCTAAATGATTAAAACATATGATTTTATTGTACCACATTTAATTTTACTTTCACTGTTTTTAGTGTTATAAGTTAAACTGAAATATTACATAACAGTTTTTTATTAGTATATACATTTTTTGTTCTAGTTATTGGATGACGTTACAGAGAAAGATATCCTGGGACCTACTATTAGTGAAGATGGGAAATTTCTCATACTGGACAAACAGTCGTCAGAATTAAATACAGTTTCTTCAAATACCATTCAGGACCAGCCTGCAGCCTGTCAGTTAGAACATAAAAGGAAAGTATCTGAGGAAAGTGAGGCTTGAGGTGTGGGACATTGATATAGAAACCGAGAGTATGCATCTCAATGTGAATTTTGTAGTTGCTCCCTCAAAGTTGTACAAGACATGGTGCCACCATTGTGATCTCATATTACAGCAAACAAAGCACTATTTTCCAATATAATAAATATGTAACATACTAACTATAAAGTCTATTATAGATTTTCAAGTTTTTAAAACTTGGTAATTGCATAAATTTGAGTATTTGTCTTATATATAGAACATATATATATATATATATGCATGTACTTGTGCTATGTTTAAGACTTACTAGTGTTCAGCTTAAATCATACACATTGAACACAAAATGAATAATCCCTGTAATATAGAACTAGCATTGGCTTTAAAACTTTTAAGAATTAATAATAATGTTTATTCAAGCTCTTAAAGTTTATATTTGTAGTTATTTAAGAATTTTGAGTAATCTATGTCATGTATAAAAGTTAATGAACTTTTTTTATACTTCTGTTAATCACGAAGAGTATATCTTTGAAAAAAGCAATTGATTTTGGTATCATAAATAATGCTGAAATTTGATAGGATTCCATATACTTGTTGTTTTAAAGGTAAAGAATTCCTTGATAATGTAGGCACTAAATTAATGTATTGTAAAGATGAATACATTTCGTACTGTTTGTTGTGAAGGAAATTTAAATACAGAGTACACTTCATGAAAAAAAAAGCAGCATATTTATCTAGAGCCACCTTCTTTAGTAACATGTCCTGCTTTTTAATACCAAACTCAGGCCCGCCAACGGGGGGGAAGGGGGGGCAACTACCCAGGGGCCCGAGCGAATGAAACCTGGTTATGCCACAAAGCCCGCAAAGCATCTTTAGGCTATGTCTTCACTTAATGATAAAAACCATAGTTTTTGGCTCTTTGCATACAGACGCTTGATACGTTAAGAATGACTGAAATAATAATTTGAGTAATAATTAATATGTATCTGTTACTTTATAGATTTAATAGATATTTGTTATTACTTTATTAACGTTTTTATGCTTATATATTGTGAGGTAAAAAACGGCTACTGCTATAATTTTGTCTGGTTTATGAGCT
>NW_013667989.1:104260-107584 GCF_000517525.1 Limulus polyphemus | reverse complement strand
ATGTTTGCCCAGGGGCCTGTGCTGGCCCTCGAATTTCCTGACCAAACTTAATTGGAGGTATGATAGTACTTATTAGTAACTATGCCAAAGATAGGAGATTCTTTAAAGTTAAAACAGTGAGGTTACTGATAGTCAGACTACTTTAGATTGTTTGTAATGACAATCATGTGAGCATAAATTTGTAACATTTCACCAGTTTTTGTAAAAAATTACAGATATTTTAAAATTCTTTGAGAATTTCCCGGTCAAATAATTCATTATATATATAGGTTTTCTAATGAAAATCTTAAGAAAAATTAGAGTTACATATAATAGATTGATCTTCAGCAATAACATTTTGACAACTGAAATTCTAAAATGGTTTCAGAATTAAAGTAGCATCACAAATTAGTAAGTGGAATGTCTGTCCTCATCCTCCCCCACCCCACCCCCACAGAAGGGGAAAAAGGTGCTTGCATGTGAAAAAAAGTGGGTAGTATTTTGAGAAACACTGTGTAGAATTAAAGATAGTAGCCATTATTCATAGAACTTGAAATACTTAAAAAGAAACATTTTTAATATTATTGGTATTTCATTGTAGGGGGTTTGTTTTGTAGCAGTTTGTAAGAATTTGTTACTTGTAGGGGAGAACTTAATGATATAAATGTATTGTTTTTTATATCCATAGGAAGTTATTTCAAGCATTTTTAACATTGTACCTATCACTGTGAATGTATGTTTGATTAGGAATTTTGAATTTGGTGTGTATTTTGGGTATTATAATTAAGATAAACATTTACATCTAGGCCAAGTGGAAATTAAACTTACTTTTCATTCGTACACATTTCTTCTTAGCCTGTATCTGTGCAAGACATCATTTGATTGTACCTCTTAACTGCTCCCTGGTGGCTCATTGGTAAGTCTGAAGGCTTTTAACACTAAAACTCAAGTCGATACCTGCAATGGGCACAGCACAGATAGTCGATTGTGTAGCTGTGTGCTTAATAAGAAACCATTTGTTAAAATTCAACTATGGCAGATGGCTAGATCACTAATAAAGGAAGATTTTAAACTTAATGACTGATGTAAATATTTTCTCTCTCTATCTCCCTTTCCCCACCCTTTTTTTTTGGTGTGTTTAACTTTCAACTGGATTAATTATAGATAAGACTGAATGAAGTCAGGCCAGTATTGCTTGTAGAGGAACTGAGAAACAAAAACTGTTAATTAATAGAATAATTCTTGTTAAGGTTACAAACAGGTCTCATCCCTGAGTAATATGACAGTGATGCTACGCAAGTGAACTGTTTGAATGAAACATTTTTCTCTTCATGTGTATGTAACTAAGCTTAAAGAGTTGGGTATTCTTGGGGACCTAAATATGATTTTCTATGACTTATAATCAATTATATTTTTATAGAATGGAAATCAAAGATAAATCTAAGAGTTCTTATTGGAATTTACTGATTTACTTAATCATGAAGGCTTACTTTACTTCTAAATATAGTTTATAGCTCATTCTGAAAGAAAAACAAAATTCACTTGAGTTATTAACAGCATCAAATTAACTAATCTAATGGATCAGAAATTATGGAAACATTTTTGAGATATTTATAATGAAAGTTAAAAGTTTGCTAGATTTGATTTTAGGCCAAATACTCTGTGATGTTGTGCCCAGTGGCATGTTATTTTTTAATTCAAAACTGTATTCAAAGTATATTGATTGTGTGACTATATATTCTTTTTTCAGTTATTACCTTTCAACAATGTTGAAATGACTACTTATGATAGACAAATATATCTTTTACTATATAGACTGCTGATTGTGTCATCTGAGACTGGCCTGGCATGGCCAGGTGGTTAGGGCTCTTGACTCGCAATCTGAGGACCGCGGGTTCGAATCCCCATCCCATCAAACATTTTCACCCTTTCAGCTGTGGAGGCATTATAATGTGATGGTCAATCCCACTATTCTTTGGTAAAAGAATAGCCCAAGAGTTGGTGGTGGGTGGTGATAATTGGCTGCCTTCCCTCTAGTCTTTCACTGCTAAATTAGGGATGGCCTTTGTATAGCTTTGCACAAAATTCAAACCAAATCATATGAGACCTTTTTTTTTCTTTTTTTACATCAGCTTTCTTTCAATTTTAATTATGTTTAATTAAAGCAAAAAAAACATTTTAAGATGTATATGAGGTAGAAATTAAACACTACATTTATTCATAATTGAACATTGTTTGTCTCAACACTTAGTAAAGACTAAATGACGCTGAATTTATAAGTACATGTTAACACTTTTCTGAGCTTGTATACAGGAAGGTAGCTTTCTGCACTAAAAATTAATTCATCAGTAAACTTTTTCATTAGTGTTTCATGTTTGTTATATACTGTCTGGGATATATGTTAGATGTTGTTTTCCTTTATTTTGTGGATCACCTAAAAAAAAAGAAAAACCTGAACTTGATAAGTTGATACATATATGGCTTATAAAAGAACGTATCACAAAAGTTACTTGAAATCAGTCCAGGTATAGAAATGACAGATACGGAAAGTTTGTTGATTTGATTATGACATATTTACCAGTCAACAGTGATTTCAAGTGGTTTGAAATGTTATTTTAGAGCTGCTTAAATGAAAATTGATATTAGGTTTGGATTATTTTAATAGAAACATGACATTTTGAAATCCTGTTTCTGAGAGTCGTCGGTCTTTAATGATGTACCTAGTCATATTGCAAAGGAAGTATGAGAGTACAGATTATCTTAGCAACATTAAAGGCAGCTACCTTATTAAGCCATGAAACTGGTTTGACCTTAGTTTCAAAATTAAAAACAACATAAAATATTCTTAATGCTGACTAAATTATAATGTGTGTTTGTGTAGCTAATTGAATTTTAGGTAAGCACTGCTAAGTTCAAATGATACTTTGATTGTGTTTGAATAGTTAACATTTTATTAGCAGTTGCATTAATGGAGTGGGTTAAAAAATCAAAACTGATATAATTTCATGTTTTGGGTACAATAAATTGGATGTTCTGTGACTTTATATATTATGCTAGGCCTTTAGTGTTGATCTAGTCAATTAATAAGTTACTGTACAACTCTAGTGTCAATAAATGTGCTTTTGTAATGTCTTATGTAGTTAAAATGTAATTTTTTTTATTTTGAAATACAGAAACTTCTCTCTTTACAAAAACATTTGAAACTAATTTCCTATGACACTAGCCCCCCTCCCCCAATAATATTGAGTTGGACAACCTTTTGTGTGAAATCTATCTTGTTCAATTGCGGACTATTTGTTGGGGAGTATTGTCCAAGGACTGCAGTGGGTTTAAAGTAGTTAATAA
>NW_013667989.1:100717-103693 GCF_000517525.1 Limulus polyphemus | reverse complement strand
TTAATTAGTTTCAAAATATCGATTTTCAGCGCGTAACAAAAAATTTACATTTAATATTATAAATAACGTAATTTTGTTCCCAATATTCCAGCGGGATCACTGGTTTAAATATATTTCAAGAACTTTCTTAAGATTTCACTAATTTTAATTAAAATTGTACAAGATAAGAATAACATAAAATATTTAAATGAAATGGAAAAAAATATAAAAAGTAGAAAAATCATATATCTGTATAAATTTTACGTAGAAACGAACGTTAAAATTGTAGCAGGAAGATGTGTGTGTGTATTGGATTTTCAGGTGAAACTGATTTTCCTAAGAGCGATTGGAATAAAGGTTCACGAGAACGAAATATAGAGTGAAAACAATGCAGAACACAAATGAATAATCTTTATTTTTCACACAAACACAGTATATATACTTGATTGATTGGACGTTTTCTTTTACTGGATCAGAGATAACATCTATATGACTAACTTAGCCAAGATTATTTACCAGACTGTACTGTTACTTCTTTAAAAGTGACGTATTATTTGCCCAGAGTGACTAGCTATGGTCATTCCTAATGAAACATAAAAGAGAGATCGTAACCTCGGAATCACCTGACTGCTAGTGGAAAAGACAACTGTAAATAACATACTACAGTGAGATTACAGCTACCTTTATCGCGAGGAGAAATAAAAAAACTGCTATAGGTGAATGACACCGAACAATAGGTAGGTAAAGCAAAAGTAACAACGACTTTCTTGATCAATGTGGAGCTACTATAGGTGAATGACAGAACAATAGGTAGCTAAAGCAAAAGTAACTTAACGGCTTTCTTGATCAATGTGGAGCTGCTATAGGTGAATGACACAGAACAATAGGTAGCAAAAAAAGCAAAAGTAACTTAACGACTTTCTTGATCAATGTGGAGCTGCTATAGGTGAATGACACAGAACAATAGGTAGCAAAAAAAGCAAAAAGTAACTTAACGACTTTCTTGATCAATGTGGAGCTGCTATAGGTGAATGACAGAACAATAGGTAGCTAAAGTAACTTAACGACTTTCTTGATCAATGTGGAGCTGCTACAGGTGAATGACACAAAACAATAGGTAGCTAAAGCAAAAGCAACTTAACTTTCTTGATCAATATGCTACATGGCACTGAACAAATAAATTTATAAACTACTTATGTTTTTAATATTAAATGATTATAGAAATTGTTACGAATTTGCCTAATGTCGAGTCATGTGAACATATTTTCAAATCTAAAGTTAACGTTATAATGACTATTCTGGAACTTTCGAGTACTAATAGGCAAATTGTTAGTCAAAGTAAGGCAGTACTCACGTTTGTTTTTTAGTGGAAGTACTTGTACAAAAATATTGTACGTGGTAATGTATCACGCTTCAAGACGAAGCGTTCTATTCAAACAAGAAAGGTAATATTTCACTACAAGCTGTTTCATTAAATTTATTTAGTACAGAATGTTCAGGCAGCTTGTGTTAAAATGTAAGCAAAGTTTATTCTATTTACAAAATATCTATAATAAATGTTTGTGTAACGTGAATTGTAGTCCTATAATTAAAGCTTAACATCCAGTCTGTGAATCAGTGAGACTAAATTCAATTGATTGGATGAGGGCTTGTCACGGTTTCTGGTATTTAATTTGGAACCGCTCCCCAGTGGCACAGCAGTATGTCTGCGGACTTACAGCGCTAAAAACCAGATTTCTGTATCCGTGGTGGGTAGAACACAGATAACTCATTGTGCAGCTTTGTGCTAAACTACAAACAAACAATTTGAAACCGAAAAATGTACTCTGATAAAGGACATGATCTGTTAACCTAAAAAAAAAAACATTTTATTGCCAAAATAATTCATCTCTCAGTAGTGTTAGGCCATAAAGATGCTGAGTTTAGGGGGTTGACCAGACTATGTTCTCTTGTACAAAATAGAAGTGTACGTGTTGGACCATATACCACACTTACCGACCTTAGGGCAGCAATTAAGCTTCGTTGAGCTATATTTATCGCTACGGGGTTCATATACCGAATTTTAGTGTTATAAACCATTAAACTTCCTTAGCACTTGACCACTCGGAGCATTTTCAGTGGAAATATTGCATAATTTATTCACATGAATCACACCAATGATTTGTTTCTCAATCTAATGGCTGTTTTATAATACACAAGCTGAGGTACCCATCCTTTGATCGGGTTATGAACTTAAGAAAATGTGTAGGTGGATGCTATGATTTGTTTGTTTTGAATTTTGCTCAAAACTACACGCTAGCTGTCCCTAATTTAGCAGTGTAAGACTAGAGGAAAGGCAGCTAGTCATCACCGCCAACTCTTGGGCTACTCTTTCACCAACGAATAGTGGGATTGACCGTAACTTTGAACGCCCCCACGGCTGAAAGGACGAGCATGTTTGGTGGGATGGGGATTCGAACCCTCGAGTCGAGCGCCCTAACCACCGGGCCAAGATTCTATGATAAATAACAAAAATCCTAACTTTCACGCTGTAAAATATAACATATTATTACAGTATTCATTATTACCTCACTAAAAGTTATGTATAAGCTTTAAGAGCACAATATGTATATATTAAAGCATGATATGCAGTCCCCCAGTGGCACAGCGGTATGTCTGCGGACTTACAAAGCTAGAAACCGGGTTTTGATATTCGTGGTGGGCAGAGTACAGATAGCCCATTGTGCTGCTTTGGGCTTACCTTCAAAACAAACATGGTATACACTGTGCGATTTATCAGGGTGACTTTGTAGGAAGCTAAGGGTGCTTTCTCTTACCCACTATCAACACCCAGCTCTTAATGTCCTTCCACAGTGTGGCCTGGCATGTCTAGGTGGTTAGGGAGCTCGATTCGCAAACTGCGGGTTCGAATCCCCGTCACGCAAAATATGCTCGCTCTTTCAGCCATGGGGACGTTATAATGTGATGTCAATCCCACTATTCGTTGGTAAAAAAGTA